>NC_039362.1:143760059-144060059 GCF_003573695.1 Papaver somniferum
ACAGGCAGGTACCGGTTGGTTCAATAGGCTCTACAGTCCAGACCATGGGTTGGTTTAATACCGATTAAGTGTTCATATTGCATTGGTTTAGTACCAATTAGGTGTTCATATTATTACATAAACATTCCAAGAGCAGTAACCAATTAGGTGTTCATACCAATTGGTTAATAAAGTACAAGTTAACCACTCTTTTCCTGTCCTTTTGCTTTTCCCTTTCTAGGCCCTGGGACAACCATTTTTTTTCACTTAAGACACCAGCCTTTCGGCATGCAGTTGTATGATTGCAGCAGTCTATTTAAGTTTAAACTAGAAAAACACACTTGTCATTATTCAGTCCTTCAACCCAGTTCTCCCGAATATAAACAATCACGCTTCATTCGCACAAGCAATTGATTTCAGGTCGAAAAAACTGGTAAGTACTTAAGAGGCTCTAAAACAACTACCTACCAAGTGGGTTACAAGTATACTCAACATTTCTACCCAGCCTCCACCTACACTGACCAATTCAGAGGCTCCAAAAAAATCACCTGCTAAACGGTCTACGAGCATTCTCACAATTCTCTCCTACCCTCCATCATCATATGACTATAGTTAATATTATTGCAAGCGCAGGATCCATTGTGTTGTCTATGCTAGACCATTATGTAAAGAAAATGGTTGAAAACATTTAATCATCCAAAACAAGCAGTATAACATGTTTTTGGGAACAGATTCAGACTGACAGGTCCAGAGGAACAAAAAAGAATTCTATAATTCACAAAAAGAAGCCGTAGAGTAATACTATAAATAGAAATGTATATCATTTGCGAGGAACCAAAGTGCCGTAAGTTCAGTTGTATATGCATACGAAAATGGATGTCCTTCAATAAATTCGTGAGGTTTTAGATGAATGTTTTCCATAGACCAGAATGGCATACGTACATCCAGAGATATACCTAAGTGTGTGGATATTAAGTGTAAAGGAACATGATATAAAAGAGAACGACGGGTAAGAAGTTGATGTTCAGCACAAACCTGAGTTTCTTTCAGAGTATAACGCTCCAGCAAAGTTTTCTTTTCTTCGGGTGTGAGAAGTTGATGTTCAGGGACAAGAACATGCCGACTGATGTTGACAAGCAGCTCCGCTTCCTGCCACAGAATTGTAAGCGAACTTTAATTCATCGTTCTTTTCACGAGATCACAATAAAAGGTTTTTAAATCCTTAAAATATCTAAGTGAACTTATGAACTACAAAAAGATCTCAAGCCTATTTTGATTCCTAAACATCAACCAAGAAACAACACCCATCATTTATTCTTTTCCAACGTGCTTCTATAAGTATATCGTAACATGTACCAGTGATTAAGATTGTTGACGAAAGACCAAAACTCGAGGTCCAACTAGTTCAATCCTTGTAGTGAATAAGGCTCAGAAGAAATGTTTCGAGGCTCACCAGATCATTGAGGGAACCATTCATATAAAACCTTACACTTACAAGATGAACTAAAGAAGTCTTGTGATTGTATCAATTATATGACATTGTTTGACTTAACAGTTGGTCCTTCAACATAAGTTTAGGTCACTACAGCACAGATTGAACTAGCTAGTCAGTGTGTTATACTTAACAGTTTTCCACACAGCTTGCAACTGAAGAAGCATAACATAGTTTCACTACTAATTCCCTATGTTGTTTAGGGGGAAGCGTACGCCGCGGCGCCAAGTGTAAAATCCCAAGCCATGGGGAAGTGCAGCATATACAACATACACAGAGTATTTATGTAATTCTAGGAATACCATATCAAAATAACCAACAACGAATACGCTTCTTAATAGCAATTCATAATAGAGTTAAATTTCACCAATAATGAAGTTTACCTGGAAGACCTCCATATGGAACTTGGAAGAAAATTCACCGATAAACTTCTTGGCAACGGGAGTTAAATTCTGTTGAGCAACCACAATTGCCTTGTGTTGGAAAACGATTAATAAAAAAATAATTTTTTAAAGTTTTAATAAAAAATTATAATTTATTGTTTTATTTTATGAATGAAACTTTTTAGTCCCACATCGTGGAGTTTCCAATTTTTAGTAGTTTTAAGAAACTATATAAAGCTTTTAGTCCCACATCGGGGAGTTTTTCTTCTTAAGTTGTATTTGTCAATTATATAAAGAAATTCACTACTTTTGTAAAATCTATGGGAAAGGGGTTGCTCTATATTTTAGAGGGACACCTAAGGAAAAATATTTTATAGCGGTTTTTAAGCATTCGCGATTTTCCTTAACGGTTTTTTCGGAGTTGCCAAGCTCAAGTTGAGCATCTACTACATATGCTAGTAGTAGGTGTATTAGGGTGTTTTATCCTGGAGATATCCGTCCTGTGAGGGCTATAGCATCACTCTTGAGTGTAGCCGGGCGCTAATGTCTTAAGGACAGCGTGTTGAACACGTGACTCACTCTATTTTCCAAAGTTTTGCCTTGTTGCTGTTGCGGAGATACGGGGAGCTTGTTCGTTTCGTCAAAGCAATCACTTCCATTATAAAGGAGCTAAGTATCAATAACTTTTGTTTATTTGATTTTTCTTTGTTTTTGATTATTGCACCCAACAATCTTAAGACATTAGCGCCTGTAATAATCGAAAACGATTGATTGGTTTGTGAATCATGGATGTTAATTGTGGAGTGAAAAACAAAAACGAATTTCTGGTCAGCTGTAGAGTTTCAATTTTATCTTTAATAGAGAAGGAATTTCGATGAACCCTTTTGACACAACGTAGTAGACATCCTGATAGTTACCGCGAAATATTCAGAATTTTGGAGGGTACAAGTATTTGTTTGATATTTTACAAACAGAAAAACGTTTCTGAAAAATCTGACGAGCAGAAAATGGTTAACTAAATTAATTTTTGTGGGGGTAACCATGAGTTTTTTGAAACGCTGATTCAAACGAAGTTTGTATATATAGATGTTATCTTCAAAACTCATATTTTACTTTCTGATTTGGAATTGTGATTTGTGAATAAAGGTGTCATCTCCGAGGGACATGGCTAATAGCCGCATGTGGTTGGAAACAAATCTTCCAAAGATGGCAAAGGTGAGAACATCGAACGCAACTCTAAGCATGGTCTTCATGATAAAGGTATATTTCGTAAACCTGAATCCGAATTACTTTAGTTAAGGGTGAGTGTTATGTTTGTAAAATTTGGCCACGCGGCAGTAAATTGTAGACAACATAAAAACCTTAATAAGTAGAAAGTTAATGCTAATTTAGTTGAAACAAACTAGAACGAGTTTGGTGGCATGATGTCGGAAGTTATTTTAATAACCAATGTGAGAGACCAGTAGGTGGACTCTGGAGCCACCAAGAATGTTTGTTGAAACAGAGACCTGTTCACCTCCTATCATAGGATAGGGGATGTCGAGAAACTCTTATTGAGTAACTCATATGCAATAGAGGTTGCATAAAAGGAAAAGGTCGAGCAGAAGCTCATATCTGTAATATTCTCACATTGAATGAAGTTTTCATGTTCCGAGCATATGCGAAAATCTTGTATCTTGTTCTGTTGTAGATGGAAAAATATTTAAGATCTTAATTGAATCTGGAAAACTTGTTGTAACTAGGCAGTGATTTTTTAAGCAAGAGTTATAGGACTTTGGGTCTATATAAGCTTAACGGAAAAACTGATGATGTGAACGTAGTTGATTCTTGTGATATCTTTGTGTGATTGATTGTTTTACGTGGTAGACTTGGAACCGTAAACTTATAAGTCAATGCTTAACTGGCTAGCATAGGCTTCGTACCCAAATTTAGTTTGGATTTTGAACACAAAAGTGAAATCTGTGAAGAATCAAAATATGCTATAAAATCTTTTAGCACAAATGTTCAGAGTAATTCTAAGCCTTTAGAATTAATTCAGTTAGGCCTAGTTGACATGAGTTCAACCCAAAACCACTGTGGTAAAAGATGGTTATAACTTCCGTAGATGATTGTACGAGGTACTATCTTGTATACTTGCTTAGGATAAGGATGACGCCTTAGAAGCCTTAAGATGTATAAACTTGAAGTTGGAAACCAATTAGAAGCCTTGAACATAACAACCGTATCCTTAAGGAGATGATAATTTCCATGTTGATTAGTTCAGGATTACCTGCGGCCTTGTGGGGGGAGGCAGTCCTCTTAACTAGTATATCCTGAATAAAGTACCCTTTTAAGAATCAGATGAAACTCCATATGGTTTATGGAACGGTAGATGACCTTCTTATGAATGTGTCAAAGTGTGGGGGCGTTTGACTAAGATTGTAATTCCTCTTCCTAAAAGAACTAGATTGAAACCAAAAATGTTGATTGTGTTTTCGTATAGGGTATATTGAGTATACTTCTACAAATAGATTTTTGGTTGTGTGTTCTGATTTTTTCTGACATTGGTGTGAATATTATTACGGAATCTAGGGATGCTGAGTTCTTTGAACATGTTTATTCTAAACCTGTACCTCATTAGAGATGTGTTGTTGATCCCCTAGATTTATCTTCAAATAGTCAGAACTTATTTTAAAGGAAGATGAAGTTGATGTTGAGCCTAAGAGAAGTAAAATAATTAGACTTGAGACTTCTTATGAAACCGACTTCATAACATGCCTAGCTTAGTCTGAGCCACAGACTTGTAAAGAAGCCTTATATCTACTGAAACCCCATTCTGGTAAGAAGCTTCATTTAGTGAAATGGACTCAGTCCGTTGGAACCAGACTTGGGAGCTTGCTAGTTTACCTCCAGGTTGTAAGACCATGGGATGTAAATGAGTCTTTAAGAGGAAACGATAGGTAGATGAAACTGTGGAAAAATATTAAGCTAAGTTGGTAGCTAAAGGCTATAAACTAAAAGAAGGTGTAGATTTCCTTGATTCTAATTCAATTGTGACGGAAATTACTTCCGTTGAGATACTAATTGTTATTGCTGCCATAAAGAACGTAGAGATACATCAGATGGATGTTAAGACAGCTTTTTCTAAAACCGTGAATTAGGTAAAGAAATTTACATAGATCAACCTGAAGACTTTGTAGTGAAAGGTTGTGAATACAAAGTTTGTAATTTGAAAAATCTTTGTATGGTTTTCAAATAAGCACGTAAACAGTGACATGGAAAATTTAATCATGTGATAATGGATAGTGGATTTAAATTAATGAATCTGACAAGTATGTCTACAAGTAACTTGTTAAGGATGTCTGTGTAATTGTATGCTTGTATGTTGATGATATGCTTGATACAAACATAGATGTGATCAATTCCACTAAAAACATGCACTGAATGAGAACATTGACTTGAAAGACTTGGGCCCTTTTGATGTAATCTTAGGGATGAGGATTAGAAGATAATCAAACATTTATAAGTCTTAGTCGTTCTCATTATGTTGAGTTGTGCTTAAGAGATACAATCAGTCTGATTGTAAACCTGCTTGTACTTCGTACGATTATTCTTGTAGTCTCAAGAAAAATAAGGGTAGTGGAGTATCTTAACTTGAATACTCAAAAGTTATAGGATGTCTGATGAATTTAATGAACTGTAAGAGTCCAGACATTGCCTATATTGAGTAAGTTAAGTGGATATAATTGTAGTCCAGAGCAAGAGAATTCAGATGCACTGAGTAGAGTATTATGGTACCTAAAATACTCTTTTGATTTATGAAAGGTATCTTGTTGTCCTTGGGACTTTATGATGCAAACTGGATAGTTGACTCAGAGGAGTCTAAGTCTACGAGTGGATATGGTTTCACTCTAACATGTGGGTTTGTTGTTGGAAGATTTCCAAACAAACATATCGCTCAATTCATTATGGAATCTGAGAGTATTGCGTTAGATAAAGCATGAGAGGGGGCCGAGTGCCTAAGATGATTTTTAGAAGACATTCCTCTTTGGCATAGGCCTGTGCCAGCTATATCTATACATTGTGTTAGCCAAGCTATAATAGTTAAAGCTAAGAAATAACTAATCTCAATCGGCGTTATTTCCATTGATTGGATAAAGTCCAAGGAGAATATCGCGCAATCTTTGACGAAAGGTTTGTACAAAGAGATAGTTAAAAATGCATCGAGGGGGTTGGGGCTTAAGCTCATATATTAAACTTGCCATGAAGGATACTCAACCTTGCTGACTGGAGATCCCATGATCAAGGTTTCGAATGAGACAACTAATTTGTGGTGGGTAAAGGTAAACACTATCAGAGATTTTCATTCTCTGTCCCTTCCCTATGGTGTAGACGTGATAGTGTGACTGCATGTGGAGGATGACTTTTTAATAAGTCTTAATGAGTTCTATAGTTTCAATTTAAGATTGAAGTGGGGTGTAGCAGTAACACTCTTTATGGAAACTCACCTATCTGAATGAGGAAGTGGGTCGCTTCCTGTGAGAATATGAGCTGATTCTCTAGAGCATTCTGAGAAACAGGATACGTCCAGGGCCAAAACGGACAAAACGGCACGAGCTTGGCAGCAATCTTGGAGATATCACCCGTGGTTGTTATCACGAATTACATCAAATGCTAGCAGTTCAAGACATAGTTCACTGTCTCTAGCAAGTAATTCTGGTAATATCTCACTAAGCAAAGGTTCAAGACCTCATGGACACCTCTGCCTAAAATGGTATTTCCTGCGTTTTTTATGTGATTTTCATTTTGATGGTTTTGGTATTACTGGAACTTAGGACCTAAAGGTCACTAAGGGTTCACTAGTTCATGCTTTTTCACTTTGGTGAAAGATACCTATAGTCTCACCATGTGAGAATTAAAGATGAAAGCTCTCAATACTATTATGATTTATGCAATCCATAGTATGACCCTGGGGTCAACACACTTTTGTGTGAGGGAGAGGACGTAGAAATGACTAGTATGATTTCAACACTTGCACGATCAGTCTGTTTGGATCGTGAGGTTGGGATGTTTATTTACCAAGATCTATCTGTGTTTTCATGTTTTATTGAGTTTTCATTCATGTGGGGGATTGTTGGAAAACGATTAATAAAAAAATAATTTTTTAAGTTTTAATAAAAAATTATAATTTATTGTTTTATTTTGTGAATGAAACTTTTTAGTCCCACATCGTGGAGTTTCCAATTTTTAGTAGTTTTAAGAAACTATATAAACTTTTAGTCCCACATCGGGGAGTTTTTCTTCTTAAGTTGTATTTGTCAATTATATAAAGAAATTCACTACTTTTGTAAAATCTATGGGAAAGGGGTTGCTCTATATTTTAGAGGGACCCCTAAGGGAAAATATTTTATAGCGGTTTTTAAGCATTCGCGATTTTCCTTAACGTTTTTTTCGGAGTTGCCAAGCTCAAGTTGAGCATCTACTACATATGCTAGTAGTAGGTGTATTAGAGTGTTTTATCCTGGAGATATCCGTCCTGTGAGGGCTATAGCATCACTCTTGAGTGTAGCCAGGCGCTAATGTCTTAAGGACAGCGTGTTGAACACGTGACTCACTCTATTTTCCAAAGTTTTGCCTTGTTGCTGTTGCGGAGATACGGGGAGCTTGTTCGTTTCGTCAAAGCAATCACTTCCATTATAAAGGAGCTAAGTATCAATAACTTTTGCTTATTTGATTTTTCTTTGTTTTTGATTATTGCACCCAACACCTTGTAGACCTCATCATTCTGCATCCGTTTAATGCAAATCTTCATTGTATCAATGTTAACTTTGGGATTATTAGGGAAGAAAACATATATATGATCATTACTATCGTTTCTCATGCTTTTCTTGATATCAAGATTTTCTCTCATAAAAGTATCCACAAATCTAGTGAGAAATTCTGCTCTTGTCTCGTTGATTTCAAAATCTCCGACTAAGTAACCTCTGTCATTCAACATATGCATCACTGTACGCCGGATTCTGAACAGCCTCGTCCGACATCCGAGTCCCCGAAGCCATGTATTTCTGGTTTTCCTAATACGGGATGCTGAAAGAAACAAGCAGAACTGTTTAACTAAACTAAAACCCTAAATCGTAATAGAGTAATTATTCATTCAATTGTGAAGGGAAAAACTTACCAGTATGGAAACAGAGTTTAATGGGGTTGCTTTTATAGAGTTCTGGAAGAAAAATCCCGATGGAAGTTTATGAAAGAATACAGGGAGCAGTAGAGGACAGTTGGAGAATTGAGACACCGAAGGGTTTAAGCGAAGGTTCTGTGGATTCTTTTATACAATAAAACCTCGACTAGGGTGTGTTTGGAACCAATAAAGAAAAGAGGAAACTAACAAAAAAAAAAACAAGAAAATTCCTATTCACTCCGACCGATGTAACTTGGTTTTGAGAGCTAGGGTATCTTTGGCGGAAATGATTAGCGGACCGTGGTATTAATACCGCATAAAAAACCGTGTGAGAGCATAGGCGGAACCCATTTTACATCATTCCTATCCTAATACTAGAATCGCTTCCCTATTGGTTCTTGGATTTCCTCACGATTTTTCCCCGGAGATATTTGGGCGTAGGTGTAGCATCACTCTATTTTTGGATCCAAAAACTTTTTACTTTGACTAGGCAAAGATAAAGGAATTTTCTCCACTCTGATAGTCTGATGTTAGTCAGGGGTTTCAACTTTCAACTGGTAAGAGCAGTAATTATGGACTCAACAAATCAAAGATTTGTTCATTTTGATTCTATTATGGACTCAACAAACATGAAAAACGGATGAACAAACCAACACATGAATGAGATGGAAGAACATGTGTGCGCTTGATGGAAGGTCGGGTGATCGTGGCACACTCGCTGGCGTATGTTTCAAACTCGCCTGTTATTCCATCACACGCCAGCGTTTCTGGCGTTACTCATTTTTGTTTCCCTATAAATTCAGTTCATCTCCAAACTTAAAACTCACACCTTCTTCATATCTCTCTCAAAATTTTACAATTTCATACCATCTCAATACTCATTTTTCTTTTATTTCAAACAAAACTATTCATATCAACTCGATCGAAAAAATATCATCTCTATAAATTTCATTTCTAACAAATATGGCATCCTCATTGCACTAATCACAACAACGATAACAACAAAGATCACAACAACAAACACCACAACAAAAACAACAACAATCACAACAAGAAACACAACAAGATACACCACAATCACAACAAAAAAACACAAGAATTCGTGGTGTCAAGTATACGATGGATGAAGACGAGTCATTTTGTAGAAATTATGTATTATATACATTAGATGAAATCAATGGTATCTATCAAGAAAACAAAAACTTCTTATGAAAAGATTTTACAAAAATTTTGTGAAGAAACAGGTAACATCAATAGACGTGATGTTGAAGGGTTGTCTCATCATTTTTACACAACTTCAGCACCCGTTAGTGAACATGTAGCTTTGATCATTCAAATATGGCGCAACAAAAGAAGTGGTGAAGGCAAACCGGAAGTGGAACGAAGATGTCAGGAAGAGAAGCAAAGATACCACAAAATGGGCTTTCAACATGAAACTTGTTTCACCATTTTGAGGGTGCTTAACAAGTTTAATCTATGCTTGCTGGAAGGTAATCAAGTGCCTGCAAGATCACCACATGGTCCAATCTCGCAGGATTTTCAGAATGGTGGGCCTGGTTTCTCACCTGAAGGAATTGGATCTCCATATACCAGATCTCCAAGTAGTCAGGAACAACACAACTCTAATCTAGACGTTAACACCAGTCAAGAGACCAAGAGGAGGGGGTCAGAAAGCTGCAAAAGCAGTGAGAGACGTAGCCCAACGAGCATTACAAGGAGGTTCAAACGAGTTCAAATATGCTGAGCCCAAGGAATTCGAGTTGAAGATAGAAGCAGATAGAGCCAGTGATTGTGGAAAAAGTCGTCTTTTACGAGAAAAATACTATAGGGATTCCTCGGATGAAAACGAAGATGAATACATCCTTGATAATTGATTTTAATTTTTGTTTAATTGTTAAATTTAATTTAATTGTACTCGTTTATTTAAAATTACTTTTAATATAATTGACTTAATTTTAATTTGAAGTGTAGTCGTTTAAACAAACAACTTTAAATTAAATAACACATTAACTAAAATAAACAACACTAAATTGAAAATAACATCTATCTGCCTCTCCTTATGCCTTTCCCCCGCGCATCGTCTCTTGGTCCTTTTAAATCCCAAAGGTGCTTAGTTAGATCTTGTCTTATTTGTCCATAGATTCCCTGGTTTTGGAGTATGTCAATGGAAAGTATACATTCTCTTGGCGGGCGCTATTGTAGTTTTTCTGTGGTAGTAAAAGTTCGTTGCTCGGACTTGTAAAGATAATGGATTTTTAGATTTATAAAATTTATATACAAAAATATTGACAAATTGGTAGAGAGTTACTGGGACTAAAGATTCGGCCATTTTTCATTTTCAAGTGGTTCAGAATTTAATTCTAGGCGATTATAGTTCAAAACAAAACAAATATTAACTCTAGTTTATTGCCAAGATAGATTTTATAAAATATTACTTGTATTTCTTAAGCATGGAATATCAAAAATCCCTAGGACTAAGCATACTCCATCAAATGAAATCACAAGTAATTAATTTAAAATCTTATTTCAATTAAAATTGGTGCAAAAAGTAAATAAAGAATTAATTTAAATTACCACATGGATGAAACACGACCTCCTCCGTCGTCCCAGTGTTGGGTTTAGCTCATCATGGTGAAAAACCTCTCAAAATATTTCATTGATGCTCAAAAGTGTTTTACAATGAAGAGAAAGATAAGTAAATGTTCTAAAACAGGATTCTGCGACCCACAGAAGGCGTCCAAGTTAAACGACAGAGCTGAAGTGCTGTTGTCGCTGAAAAGCTACGACCCACGCCTGTGAGTCTCTTTCACTGTTGATAAACGACTGCTGCTGCTAGTCCGTTCTTCGCGTTCTTGGTGCTCTTCATCAGCAGCAGCAGCAGAAACAGAGTTTGATCAACTCTTGATTTCTGCGTCTGTGGCTCTCCTCTCTTCTCCCAACTCTCGACAGCCTCTCTGTAGCACATTAGGAACATATTTATACGTAATTGAACCATTGAATCTCCTCCATTAATCCAAAAAATCTTCCCATTACTCGGCAGTGAATGAAAATATTCCCGATATTTTTTTCTTTAATTCTCTGATTTGTTACGGATTGTTCCATGTTTTATCTCTTCTCACGCGTCATCCTTGAGCTTTATGGATTGTTTCCAGCCAATAAAATCAACCCATGCACGTCTCTTCCATCCAAGAATTCCAAGAATAGAATATTTTTCTTATTTTAGAATATTTTCCCTGATTTGATTACCACCGGTTATCTAACCAATTTTGACCGAATCCAACACCCATACCAGCTCTATCTAGGCCCTAGGAACAAACCCATTTAATTTGGGCCATTGAATCTCCTTTAATCCCGTCCAAACTTCCAACCCTAAATCTGCCAGTTGATAACAATTTTTTCCCGCCAATTTTGTTTTTTTGAATTTGGGAAGAAGATGTCCTCCCCCTAACCAGAACTTGGGTGCGAATAGCAGCTGCCTTGGGGTGACCTGGGGGTGCCCCTTAGTAATTATGTTACCCCTTATCCAAAAGCGAGAGTCCGAATAACACTTGTCCTCCGGGTGACAAAATCAACTTTTCGAGCAGAATTTTCCAAAAATGTTTATTTCCAAAAAATACCTACAAATACATAAAATAACAAAATTAGTACAAAATCGAGTGCCAACAATATATAGTATTGAGATCAAATTAGACACAAAAATGTGTCTATCAGGCGCTCATGCTCTACCACAAGATTTGACCTCAAATCTTCATCTGGAAAGCTAGTCTAGGTTGGGTCACGTCTGGTTTCTTTAATGACCATGTCATGCAGAATGATACAAGTCAACATAATTTTGTTTATTTCTTGAAGATCAAAAAAGCGTGTCGTCCCAGATATGATGCCAAACTTCCTTTTCAGTATGCCGAAAGAGCGTTCAACATACCTTATGCATTTCATTTGATGGGTGTTAAAGTACTTATGATACGTATGATCTCTATACCTTGGTAGCTATCACTATAAAGGTGGAATTCAGAATAATAATAGACGAGAAACTTAGAAAATAAAACAAAAGTAGTAATTCTAAGAAAATATCTTCTCTAGATTATGAACAAGAAAATAATGATAATTCTCTCTTTGTTACGCTCACAATCTCTCTAAACAGTGGATCAACCTTAAACTGTTTGCTAACTTGCACGAGTATTGTTCCAAGCTTCTCCTAGGTTTTCTGTGCCTAGTATCTGTCTTCTCTAGGTGCGTCAATATCAAGGACACACTAACTAGATTGTCTTAGCTATGAGATAAACATCTCTATTTATAGCTTTTGGTTTGGTTTCTCAAACCTTCTAGGAACTATTTCCTTTTCTTGGTATATTACCTAGACCAAGAGTATTGCTTAAAAAAAAAACTCTTCCCTAAATAAGAATTTATCCTAAATGAGGAAATCATTCCTAAAATAGGATTCTATCCTCAATTAGTTCTTGAGGATCACTGGTTCCCTGGGAAAGGAAGATACACATGTATCATGCGCCCCCCTTTAAGAACTTGAACTCCTGTGAAAGTTATATTTGTAGGTTAGGGAACTCGTGAGTTTCTTTTACCCTGCTGAACCATCTCTCCTTTCCGGGAACTTAACCTTGACATATACTTAGGAAAGTCTCATTCTCTTCCTGGCATGTCTCTTTCGCTCTTCTCTCCATAATGCAATCTTCTTGGAGTGATTCTTCTCTATCAAACCACAAGTCTTCCACATGTGGCAAGATCATTTTATCATCTCCATCATCATCTAGTAATGGTGGTTCAAACATACTTAACCTTCTTAGGTCTTCTTGTCGTTGTTTGGTAATATATTCCAAACTAACTCTATTCAGCTTCTCGTCAAGAGAACGGATCACAAGGAGAATGAATTTTGTACTAGCATTCACCAACCGTTTAGCCCGAGTGGTTGTAATCAAGCTTGCTCCCTCAAGAGGAGAGTTAATAGATCGTATTACAAAATCTTTCCCATCTTTGGTAAAGGTATACTTTTGCTCCCTCCTATGTAAAACCGCATCTCGATCCCACAAGTAAGGACTACCAAGTACTACTTGAAAAACATCCAATGGAACCACGTCACATGTAACCTCGTCAATGTATGACTCATCAAAAGCAAACTTGAACGTGCACTGCTCTGCAACCTGTAGACCACCTTCCTTTTGAATCCACCCTAAAGGATAGGGTTTCGGATGTTTGAAAGTCTTCAAACCCAACTTCTGTACCAAAGAATGTGAAAGTAAATTCTTCTGACTTCCCGGGTCAATAACAATATCTATTAGTGTTGTCTTAACCTGCATCTTAACCGTGAAGAGTCGTTCCCTAGGATCGTCTTTTGTAAGTTCTTCCACGCCTCCTGCCATTAGAGAGAGCTTTTGATTAGGGTCTGTTAGTCCTTGGACTTCTTTTGGAACTTGTGTGACTAGTGTTGCCATTATGGCTTCTTTCTTCTGCAACCCTTTTGGTTTTAGATTAGGATACTTCATCCAACACTTATCAACAACATGCCCTATTTGTTTGCAATGATTACAAACTAAACCTTCTCGGTCATTAGACTTCCCTTTCTCTTTGCTCCTTTCATCTCTTTTAGTGACGAAACTTCCAGACTTCCCCTTGGCGTTTTCCTCAACATCAGTTTTCTGAAGCCTGCCTTCAATGACATTAGCTTTTATGCTTGCTTCGGAGATTGTATCTACCATAACATCTTCAACTCCTTCTGTATATACTCATGGAACCCGGAAATATACTTCATATATATATCATTATCTTCCAAGTCTAAATCCAAAACCACATCTTGATTCTGAAATTCCGAAGTATATTCTTGTAAGGTTTGGTTGTATGATTACTTCAAGTTGTACCACTTGAACCATCTCTCTTCAAGGTAGCCAACCGGATAAAACTGTATCCTTACAATTGACTTGAACCTTTTCCACGACAATGCTCCCTTACCTAGATTTTGTCTTTGATAAGCTTTCCACAAGGTTAGAGCATGCTTTTGTAGCTTCAATGCCGCAAAAGAAATCTTTTCCTTTGAACCATATTCAAAGAAAGAAGAATACGTCTCTAGACATTCAATCCAATCATCCAATTTTTCTACATCGGCACTCCCCTTGTAAAGTGGAATATCAACACTAAAATCAATTTTCAGATTCTTACCATGAGGTTTAGTTGAAGTAGGACTTTTAAGAAACTCACTTTTCTTCTTTTCGTCATCCTCATCTTCTTCTTCTTCTTCTTCTTCTTCTTCTGAATCGTATTCTTCAGAATCATCTTTTTCCGAAGCTTCAGGTGAAGGTGTAATCTTGTTTTTCATCTTTGTCTTGGGTGTATGTGAACGAAGACATTCACTCAGATCCTGAAGGGTAACTTTAATTGACTTCATGTTTGTTTGCAGCATATCCACCTTTTCTTCCATAGTTTGTGGTTTGCCTTATTTAGGATCATCATCTGACTTTGTCATCCTTGATCCCCTTGTTTTCTTAACGCCTTCTAGCTTCTCGAGTACCTCACCAAGCTTTACGTAGAGAGATCTAGTGAAAACCATAAACCACAGGGAGTTACCCTAAAAACTAACCTTGCTCGTCATGCCAACTTGATACATATGATATGTATACCTTGGTATCTATTACTATAAAGGCGGAATTCAGAATAATAATAGACGAGAAACTTAGAAAACAAAACACAAGTAGTAATTCGAAGAAAATATATTCTCTAGATTATGAACAAGAAAACAATTACAATTCTCTCTTTTTTTACGCTCACAATCTCTCTAAACAGTGGATCAACCTTAAACTGTTTGCTAGCTTGCACGATTGTTATTCCAAGCTTCTCCTAGGCTGTACCTAGTATCTGTCTTCTCTAGGTGTGTTAATATCAAGAACACACTAACTAGATTATCTTAGCTATGAGATAAACATCTCTATTTATAGCTTTTGGTTTGGTTTCTCAAACCTTCTAGGAACTATTTCCTTTTCTAGGTATATTACCTAGACTAAGAGTATTTTTTAAAACAAAACTCTTCCCTAACTAGGAATTTATCCTAAACGAGGAAATCCTTCCTAAAATAGGATTCTATCCTCAATTAGTTCTTGGGGATCACTAGTTCCCTGGGAAAGGAAGATACACATGTATCAACTTCATATCCTTCGAAGTCGTCGGTCCAAAACCTACTTGACTATAAGCTTGAACCATAGTTGACCATTCTGGATAGATCCCATCTGCTAGATAATAACCCTGAGTATAGTGATGGCCGTTGATGGTGAAATTACAGGGCGTCGCGATCCCATTCTTAAGATCTTCAAACAATGGTGACTTATATAAAATGTTGAAATCGTTATTTGACCTTGGAAGTCCAAAAAAAGCATGCCAAAACCAACAATCATAAGTAGTTGAATCTTCCAAAATTACAGTTGATTTTGGATAATGACCCTTATATTGGCCTTCCCGTTCAACCGGACACGCATGCCATGTCCAGTGCATGCAGTCAAGACTACCTAGCATTCCTGGAAAATCTGTCGCGGTATTTTCTGCAGTTATTCTTTGAACATCTTCCTGAGTAGGCTTTCCTAAAAAGGTTGGACCAAAATGCTCTACTCTTGTTTCGCAAAACAATTTGAGATATCTAAAGGCGCTTGTTTTCCCAATACGGATGTAATCATCCGTGGAATCCGCTGGTACCCCGTAACATAGCATACGGAGGGCCGCAATGACCTTTTGTTCGGGACTAAATCCTCATACATGTCGTGCATCATACTGATAATTAAATAAAGGTTATACCTGACAAAGCTCGGAAGTAATCATTTGCGTCAAGTTGTGGCCCATGCGGAATCGTCGCTGAAAATCCTCATCGGAATAGACACAATCATGATTAAAATAATCTTGCATCATCTTTTGGGGTAAAAATATCGATCCCGCCACATCCATCTTCTAATCGTAACTTCATATGGTTCTAAAGGCTTTGGTATGATCCCGGTTTGTAATTGCAACATTAAATTTCGCCTTCTTTTATCTTGAATTGCATCTTCATCCGTTAGATTTAAAATACTAACTTTTTTGGATTGGATGCAAATGCACTCTTAAAAATCCGTTGGACATTCCCATCCGTTAGATTTAAAATACTTATAAGACTTTTTAAATATTCTTTTCGCTTCTAAAAAGGGATACCATCACTTTTTCATTTTAGCCTAATACAGAGGTAGCACCGGACGAGAAACTCAATTCCGCACTGCTGCTGAGTCGTCAGACTTACCCACCAGGCCAAAAAGGACTGGTGCTATATAAATGTTAGATATTCTATACGTGTTGAGGTAGCTCATGTGGCCAAGAACCAAGGAACGAATCAGCTGCGAGCTTTCATTTAATTTAAGCAATGCTAGCTTTTCTTTTTATATAATATTGTAAAGGAGAAATGCAGGAGGACACTTTTAGCTCTCTATTCCGTTCATAAAAAGAACTTTGACCTGCTTCGATCTGTCTGCTGCCATGCTTATTTACCAATTATTTTGAAAGACCTGTCTTCTAGGCTATTACTCGAAAAGGAATTATGTAGACGTCAGTACCAACCTTCAAGAGAAAGATATGACATTAATTATGCATTTTTAATAATCCACCATATAGTCGATTTATCTCTTTCTCATTTTCTTCCGTCAAACTTTTAGGGCTTGAGCTCGAGACGCAATATTAAGTCATTGTTCAAGTCATTTTTTATAGTTTAAATTTTTAATTTAAAATAATTATAAAGGGAAACCGTTGGATCATCCGCATCCAATCCATCCATCTTGCATTCATTGGATGTTAGATTAGATGCGAATGTCGAATTTGAAATCCGTCATCTATCGGTTGGATGCGGATAAGGCAAAACCTGTTCCATGCTCACCCCTAGGTGGGTTGGGTTGTATACCCTGGATTCCAGCTACCTCCTCCCCAGTTTGCTGGACTTTTTTTTTCTTAATTTTTTTTTAATTTATCTTATTCTATTTCTTTTTGCTCGAAATGATTGGTATGCTGAAAAGAAATCCCTAGATTTCTTATAGTTGAGAGAGGAAGAATCATTTTGCCATCACCTATCCCAATGATAGGGGCTGTCCAAACAGCCGTTCAGGAAAAATCTCATGAACTTTTTCAGTGTATCTGAGCGGCATATTGATAAAATTACGTTAGTCTGACGGCAAAGCTATGTGCATAATGAAAAAACTGTTGCTCACGGCACATACGAGTTAAAAAAATATTGGCTCAACCAGTGGAGGGAAAAGTTGATTTAAAATGGCTAGTGTATAGCCAAAGGTTGGATATGTCAGGAAGAGTGAAGCTTGATATGCCTTGAGCAGTCAAGAGTCATGACCAAAAGCTTGGGATTTTCATATACAACCAGAAAATATATCTTGTAGTTACGGTTAAGTTTGTCTTAGTCGAAATTGTGAACACGTAAATCACGAAGGCATCTATATGTTCACAAACAATGTTCGCACTCCAGGTACGAACTCGCACTGATAATACAATGGCATTGATTCCTTGGCTCCAAACCTTCGGGTTATCATAGCCTCATCCAATAACATCGAGAGGGGCATTTACGTAGGGAAGATAAAGAAGACGAAGCATAAAAGTAAAACTCATGGAGCGTTAGGCAAATATAAAGTGCTGAAATGTAAATAAGACTGGGATTTACGTGGTTCAGCACTAAGGCCTACATCCACGGGGTTGTTGTTTCACTATATACTTGATGGTTACAAAGATAGTCGAGTGACTTTGGGGTTTACATAGATCTGTATATTGTAAAGGACTAACTTACACTCACAATCTTTCTCTCTCCTTCTCTTCCTCAATTTTACGATCCCCCTACTCTTGATGGAGAGGGGGTATGTATAGGGTTAGAGTGTGGGACCCATCTCCGAGGGCCGTTGGAAGCTTATCTTCTTGTGTTTTGTGTCCATCACGTGGGGGTCTTCGTTTATTACTTCATCACGCAGAGTCGTCCTCGTTCGTTCCACGGGTTGATCGACACGTATGCTGCTCAGAGTGTTTAATGCGGGTAGTTGAGGCGCCTGCTCGTGTCAGGCAAGTGTCTTATGCCCCTGTCACATCCATGTCAGTTCACTCTCTCCACCGTTGATCTTGGCTTCTTTTGGGGATGAGATAAAGTAACTATTCGGGAGTTATCTGGTGCTCCACAATACATCGTGTTACCGGTACGTCTTTTTAACTTCTGCCCTTAGATTTGTTCGGGCAAAGATCCAACGTCGGCGAGATGGGTATCTTGGCTGTGGGCACATGTCATCATGCTTTGATGACTTTGTCCGCATGCTCTCCACGTATGTTCCTATATACACGTGTTTGATGATGAAATATGTGCACACAATTTGCCCCTTTTCTTCGGGCTTGAGTGTTTAATGGGAGCATTGAAGAAAACAGTCGTTACATATTCTTCATCTCTCCTAATAATTTCTCCTAGATACTTGGGCATGTTTCTTGTTCGTGCATTATCTGCTCATTTAATGGGCACGTTTCCCATTCCTCCCTTAACTTCCTTCTCTTTCTTTCGAGTATATTAAGGAGGGGATAAAAATTAATTTCATTCTCCTTTGAAAATTAACTTCATTCTCTGTCAGTCTTCATTCTTTATTCTTCAACCATTAAATTTTCTGTCTTAGCATTAATCACGCTCCCTTCTTTTTGGTTTGTTTTATTCTCTGTCGGTCTTCATTCTTTTTTCTTCAACCATTAAATTCTCTGTCTTAGCATTAATCACACTCCCTTCTTCATTGTTTCTGGTTTGTTGTCCTCTTCCTGCTGCTGTTTGTGGTGGTAAGGTTTCTTTTCTTTGTTCCTGTTGTTTTAAGTTGCGTTGTTGTAAATTTTCTGCTGTTGATCGTATTGTAGCCTCCCGTTTCTGCTGCTATCGTCCCTTGTTTTTGATGAAGAACCTTTTTTTAATGCTTGTATGATAGTTTTCCCCTGTTCTTCGTCTCAAATCGAGGAGGCCATTGTTTTACTTGTATTGATTGGACTTTTGAGTTTGGGGCTTTAGGGTTTCTACGCTATGTTGAGATGGACTGCTAATTTTGTGATTTTTTGATCTTTGGTGATGACCTTGTGTTTGTTTCTAACTTGTTTATGTTGTATCTCTTCGCATCCATGTATGACCGTCCGCGGCTTCCTTATCAAACTCCGGGTTCTAGTCTACCGAGATCCCCTCCGCACAGAGAGTCTCAAATGGATCCCCGTGGTATCAGAGTTTCTTCTTCAGGGGCGAAGGCCTCTCCTCCTAGGAAAGATGGTACCTCAAAAAATCCTTCCGGGTATCGAAACGCTGCCGATCGTGCGGTTTCTCGTCCTCGTGATGACGTTAGGTGTGTGCAGACACCTCCTCGTGCTCTTGCCTTTGATGTTCCTCCTATGCGTTCAGTAGTGCCTGTGCAGAACCCTCTACCGCCTCTTCCAGTACTTCCTCTCAAAGGGAAGAACACCAAAGGTTGTGTCCCGAGGACTGAATCGTCTAAGAATCCCTCTTTGAAAAGACGAGCTTCCGAAGATTTTGTTGGTTCGTCCAACCCCGCGGAAGAGGATGAGGCTTCCCCGGTGATACGCAGTGTTTCGGTCAGCAAAAAGAAAGTGACATTCAAGCATATTGACCTTGAAGTTTTCAAGGAAAAGCATGAGCTTCAAGCCTTCGAGGTTCGTTTCTATGCCCCTGGGGATGATATTACTTATGAGCTCCTCTCGAAGTATCAGTTTGACGAGTTTCATTTGTTGACTACGGTTGGAGCTTTCGAGGCGGGTTTTATGCTGCCGTTGTACAAGTCTGGCGACTCCTTCTATTACGATGTGCTTGCTGGTCGTGAAGGTTCTTCTACCAATACTCACAGCAGTTCCGTGTCGCAATTATCGGGGAATTATCTCCGTGCGCTGAGGGAGTATTATTTGCGGAGTAAGGGGCAGACGACGATGACATGATACGTTCCAAATCCCGCAGAGAGGGAATGGTATACTCCTGAAAACTTCAACAACTCTTTTGGTGATTACGTCAATAGTAGGAATCGTAAACCGTGGAGTTTTAGCCTTCGGAATCTCGCTGCTCCTCGGGGCGAAATTCGTCTGTTAAGTGAGGTCAGCGATGCCAAACTGAAGTATGTTCCCGGCACCGAGGGGTCTAGTCAGCGGAAACTTTTTCTGGCACGTGAGAGGATCAAGCGTGACCATGACTACGAGTGGCACGCTACTGTTATCAAAGTTGTTGGTCCTTGGGCGTACGGTTGGATTCCCGATCCACGCGGTTGGCGTCCTTTTGGGAGTAGCAGGCCACGTGAATCTCCTCCTGCTCGTTATGGAGATTTCTGTCCCTGGAGTTTAAACTTCGCAGGTATGAACTTTCCTTATGACCTCAACGTCGTTGAAGGAGACGAGGAGGAAGGTTCTAGTGCTATACTTCCCCCGAAGAGTGCCACTACTGTTAAGGTATGGTTATTGCAGGTTCTGGCCGTGCCTGTTCGGAAAGTAACTCTGTGGAAAGTAACTTGTTCGGAAAATAACTATGTGGAACACGTGTTGGTTTGCAGGTTTCAAGGAAGAAAAAGATTGGGCCGAAGCAGTCTTCTACCATTGTGATGGGTGAGGCTGAGGTTCATGAAGAAGTTACCAATCCGGTAAACGAAGAGTTCGCCGAGGATGAGATTTCTGATGGGGAAGAACGTACTGATACTTCCCCCCTAACGTCGAGGAGGAGATTGGTGCGGGTTTGGATGGTGATGGAGGAAATAATGCCGCGGTAGCTGATGGCCGTGTTATCGCTGATATGTCTGTCCCTGCTGGTGATGCTGCGGGAACTCTCCCCACCATGTCTCAAGAGTTCTCTTTTGACCGGGTTTATTCCGCAGGGGATCTCTTTGACGATGCTCTTGATTTTCCTGAAGACTTCTCTCTACTTTTCCCCAATGATGATTGGGATGTTCTCGGGGGGTCTGGTAAGGAAGACGCTGCTGTTCAGGATGGAGGCGCGGATGATCACGATGTGCGTGTTGATGCCGAAACTTGTGCTGATGGGGCAATATCAGCCAAGGGGAAGTCCGTGGTTGATTCGCCTTCCGAGGATTTCCCTCATTCGCTGACATTTAAGGGTGAGGATGCCATAATGGATTGGCTTAAGAAAAAGGGTTTGCTGTTTGTCCCTCATCCTGTCCCGGTGGTTGCTGGTGAAAAGGATTCCGACGCTTATACCCGTCAGATGATGGAACTATCTTCCAAAGAGCGGGTATCTGAGATGTGGGGGAAAAGTTTGAGCGTTCCCGAAGCTACCCTTGTACCTGAGCCTCCTACTTCTGTCGAGGATATGATGGCCATAGCCGACGGTTACCAATATGGTTTTCCTCAGCAGCGTGTCTTGGAGGTAAGTCTTCGTACGTATCTCTTCGTGACGATTGAATCCTTTGGTGTAATAATGTTTGCCGTTTTGATGTGTAGATGATGAGGAGTGAGCATTGCAACCATATGCTGTATCAATTCTTTAAAGCGAAATCTTTGAAGCTGGAGGCTAAGCTTCGTCACAGAGAAAAGTAATTATCTGCGGCTGAGGTGGAAATAGAAGAACTGAAGAGAAGCCTTAAAGAGAAAGAAAGGCCGAGATTCGTTCAGAGCTTGTTGTCGTTCGCGCTGAGTTAGAGCAAACTCGCGGCCAAGTTTCAGCTTTCACAGGTTTGATTCTTTTTTCTCTTTTACCCTCGGTGCGTCGTAATTCCTCTATATTACTTAGTTGTTCTGTCTGAGTCTCCCCACCCTATCTTCAGTGGGTGGCGTCCCCGAGCTGATATGGCTACGAAACGAAAGGGCACGGCAAAAATCTCGTATCAAAGAGCTGGTCGAGAAAATTAAGAGTGAAGCCAAAAAGTGGGACGCTCGGGCTGAGGTATGGCGCGCAAGGCATGTTAAAATGGTTGATATGCAGAATCTGTATAACCATGACCGTACTTTGTTCAATGGTACGCTGCTGTGGACACGTGAGAATCTGCGGGAATCCCGTGAGCGAACTTTATTGTTGGAGTCTAGGATACATCTTCTGGAAGAGGAATTACGAAATTATCGCTCCCTTCCTTTTCCGGGAGTTAAGGAGAGCATGCTGAGTCTTACCAGAGAACGAGACGATGCCCGAGCCGAAGTTGGGGCTCTAAGCAAGGCCCTTGCTGCGTCTCGCGCTGAAATAGCTCGTCAGGCTGAGTCTGAGAGAAATCTTGAAGTATGTATGTACAGACTTAGCAAAGGGGTATCAGAGATAAATAACGAAGTCAACCATCTTCGTCACATGGATTCGATGAAGCAGGTAGAACTAGATGCCAGTCAATTTACTCTCACCAACCTTCAACTAGATTATAAGAAATTATCCGCGGAATATGACCATCTTGATGAAGCGCGAGATGCGGTTGTTAATGAGTATGAAGAGGCTTCGGCTTGTGTCGAAGGTATAAATATATTTCATCGAGTGTGATTGTGTCTTTTCTGTGCTAACTCCCTTGTGTTGTCTTTTTCAGAGCTCGAGGGACAACTCCGCGTTACAAATGAAAAATTTGAAAAGGCTCAATCTTCCTTAGCGCAGCAGGAAGAACAGACTAATCATTTTAAGAGTTTGGCAGCATCCCGCGAAGAGGCCATTGGTGCAGCTTCTAAAGAAGTGAATCGTCTATCTTCGTTGTTATCCCAAGCCCAACAGCGGACGACATTTATTATGCATAAGGCTCGGTGTCAATTGGCTGAGGAGACAAACAAGATGCTGGAGAATATTGAGCTTGGCCTTAAGACCGAGCATGGCCTTGTGAAGAGCTATCCGCGTCGTCCAGTGCCTGCTTCCTTGCCTGGCTCCTCGAGACTCTCATCTGGTGGGAGCGTCCCTTCAACTCTTCGGAACAACCCTGTTGATGGGGCGGCATCATCTAAGTAGAGACCGCGACATCATTATCCTTCCGTTAGATTTTGCTAGTATTTTGTAAAAATAATATTTTTGATGTGTATTCCTTGTATTGGCCTTGCCGCTTTTTGTAACCAACCTTTATGAAATGGATCATTTTTTTGATATACCTGCAATATCAGTTTTTTATTTATTTTAAGCATAGTGATGAAAGACGCTAAAAACAAAAGAAGAGTTTTTTAAGTGTTTGAGACCTGTCACCCCGCTGGCGATACCGAAGGGAGGTACCTTCGTGATCGGCTTGAGACCTGTCACCCCGCTGGCGAACCCTTGGCCAGAGGATTCCCAGACGGTGGGGGACGAGGCAACATTCTAGGATATGGGGTTAAAAAATTTACATACACCCATTCCGTCGACCCGTTGCCTTAAGATTGGTTGGGTATCTCTTTCTGCTGGGTGCCTTCTTTTGACGTGACTTTGGATTTTCCTGCTTCCTGCATCTTTTCCATCGTGGGTCCTTTTGTCGAATTCGTTTTCTTTTTGCACAAGGGAATTTCAAACAACGAGAAACAGAAATGTCCGTGCGGATCGGGTTAGTTTACAAAATTCCTTACTCCAAGACCGGGAAAAACTGCCCGAGGGCCACAAAGAACTTTTAAAAATGCGGGTTCATTGAAGGTACGCGGGAACGTGAAAGGATCCCCTTGAAAATGCACGTAGATCTTTTTGAAATTTTTTGAAAACGACCCACTGGAAAGCCAGGTCCGTACGAGATCTAAAAAATGTAAATCCATGGATCTAAGAGATAAATCTTTTAACCAGTTTAAATTGCTTCGATAGATACTGCCAGAACCATCGAAGATAACGGGTGCGTTTTTGAATATAGTAAAGTTAACAAAAGGTAAATACTGCTAGAGCTGATGTAATAGAGCAATCATATGCTAATTTAATATGAAATCACAGGATAAGATAAATCTTTTACCGGGATGAAGTCCCTGTTTCTAGCGCCAAATTGTGAACACGTAAATCACGAAGGCATCTATATGTTCACAAACAATGTTCGCACTCTAGGTACAGACTCGCACTGATAATACAATGGCATTGATTCCTTGGCTCCAAACCTTCGGGTTTATCATAGCCTCATCCAATAACATCGAGAGGGGCGTTTACGTAGGGGAAGATAAAGAAGACGAAGCATAAAAGTAAAACTCATGGAGCGTTAGGCAAATATAAAGTGCTGAAATGTAAATAAGACTTGGATTTACGTGGTTCAGCACTAAGGCCTACATCCAAGGGGTTGTTGTTTCACTATATACTTGATGGTTACAAAGATAGTCGAGTGACTTTGGGGTTTACATAGATCTGTATATTGTAAAGGACTAACTTACACTCACAATCTTTCTCTCTCCTTCTCTTCCTCAATTTTCCGATCCCCTACTCTTGGTGGAGAGGGGTTATGTATAGGGTTAGAGTGTGGGACCCATCTCCGAGGGCCGTTGGAACCTTATCTTCTTGTGTTTTGTGTCCATCACGCGGGGGTCTTCGTTTATTACTTCATCACGCAGAGTCGTCCTCGTTCGTTCCACGGGTTGATCGACACGTATGCTGCTCAGAGTGTTTAATGCGGGTAGTTGAGGCGCCTGCTCGTGTCAGACAAGTGTCTTCTGCCCCTGTCACATCCATGTCAGTTCACTCTCTCCACCGTTGATCTTGTCTTCTTTTGGGGATGAGATAAAGTAACTCTTCGGGAGTTATCTGGTGCTCCACAATACATCGTGTTACCGGTACGTCTTTTTAACTTCTGCCCTTAGATTTGTTCGGGCAAAGATCCAACGTCGGCGGGATGAGTATCTTGGCTGTGGGCACATGTCATCATGCTTTGATGACTTTGTCCGCATGCTCTCCACGTATGTTCCTATATACACGTGTTTGATGATGAAATATGTGCACACAGAAATGCCTTCAAAATTCACATTCATCTCCAAGACAATAAATGTTTGAAGTACTTATTCGTTCTGCGATTATGTGCATTTAGAGGTGTAAACCGTGCTGGCCCGGCACAGCCCGACACACGAAGTCACGTGCTTCACGTGCCATGTGTCGTGCTGTGCTGTGCCAACGATTTAAATGTGGTGTGTCGTGTTGTGCTTTACTAGTCAAAAGCTAGGCACAACACAACCCCACGGACACAACACACAAATAAACGTGCCGTGTTGTGCCGTGCTGGCACACGTGCTATAAACAATTTGAAATCATTTAATATATACATTAAGTCGGACATTATCGCAAAAATTTAGTTAGACAACATATCATTTGAAATTATTTCAAGTAAAATTAACAAGCTTATTCAATAAAAAGAAATAGCCGATCAAAAATAAAATTGGATTATTGTCATGTAAATTAATGTGCTAGTTAAATATAGGTAACAACATTATAACAACGATATTGAAATATATCTTCCAAATATTAATGTATTATATGTGTTGTTATAAATAAGCCAACATAAAATGTTAAAAACTAGCTAGAATAGTGACTCTTTTGTGAAATATACAAAAAATGTAATGTATTATGCTTTGTTATATGGTGTATTTGTACATGTTATGACGTGCTTTCTTAACGTGTTGGGCTGGGCTGGGCTGGGCCACGTGCTTATCCGTGCTATGTTGTGCTACTGTGCCAATCAATCAAACCCAGCACGTCCCATTTAACTAACGTGTTGTGCCATGCTGGGCTAAGTCACGTGCTGGGCTGGGCTGTACTCAAATTTTAGAATGCTGGACTGGGCTGTGCTCGTGCTGACACACCCCAATTTACACCTCTATGTGCATTTGATCTAACAGTATCTGAATGACCGACATATTCGATTCATTGTTGCTGCACACTTTAAAAATGTTCATCATATAGTTACATGTCCGATGAAGTTCCCGTGATTCATATAGTCATTGTACATGTCTTAAAACATGATAAGTGTGCATATCTTGGGGGAAAAGGAAGAACACACATACTTTCTTTTAATCATAACCATTTGTTTTTCATTCTTAGCAAAATCTTTATACTGTTGGATGCGTATATATTGGCATTCTCAACACTCTGCAAATTATTATAGTGTCGTATCAGTTCCTTCAATAAATTTCAAGAAGGTAATAATCAAGCATGGGTACCGAGGCATCCATTCTTCTTTGGGCACATTTTATACGTTATAACGTCTTTCTTAAAATAAGTAGCCGCTTAAAAATTATGAGAAGTGAAATCAGATGTTGATGGAAACTAATGGACATAAATCAAAATTTAAGTTATCTACTGTGAGTTAATTAAAAAGACGAAAACAGTGATAGATCGAGCGATGGGGAACAAACCCTAAAACAACTCCGGAAAAGTCATGTAATGTTTCTTTTTGACAACAAAAATTGGAGTTCCTTGTGTAAACAAAGATGCGCAAATCAGATTTCTGGTAGCAATGTTAATGTTCATCAAACGTTCTTTCTAAGGGCATACCAAGTAAAGTTCCTGAGTGGTGATTCAGACGATGTTTATGAAATATAGCAATAATGTATTTTTTTTTGCTATATTTCATTGTTTCTCGTTCTCCGTAAAAACAAAATTATAAGTTGTATAACACCTAAGACGGTCACGGGTATCTCTGATGTGAATCTTGAATGTCGAGGCATCTTCTCGTCTCCGAGTGCATTTTACGTCACATTGTTGGCCAATAAGTACAGTATTAAAATATGAGAGATAATAAAACATTATCAAAATAGATAAGTACAGTATTAGAACAGCTCGGCAAAAATAAAAAACATGCACAACACCTTATCCAACTGAAATCTCCCATCCGAATAGAAAACTAGATTCTTCCATTATTTACTAGCACTAGTACTACCGGTTCACATTTCACCCACGTCGTTCCCTTCCATACCATGAATGTAAAGACTTTCATGTGTCAGTGAATTAACGGTTCCAACAAGTACCAGCTCACGTGGTCTTTTACCAACCAATAACTCCCTCCCGCTCTCAAACTATGAATCCACCTATATATATATATACACCCCCCAATAGGGCTACTTATTCCATCATCAAACTAACTTGCTCAACTCTCAATACCTGTTCCTGAGAATCTAAGCTTTCAGTTTCTGTCGAACATTAACTCCCAAGTAATGGCGGCTGCTTCATCATCATCTGTTTATCACTCAATCTTGTCTAACCATGTCACTGGCCGTGTCCAAAGCCAACCACGAAGACATGCTAGGTTTAGCGTTCGTTGCATGGCCGATGTATGCAATTCATGTTCACGCATTAGTCATAGTCTTTCTTTCTTTTTCTTTTTTTTTATCTAGATCGCGTTAATTTACTTAGTAAACATTGTGTATTAGTTAATTGCTCGATCATATGGATTCTAATCTATCAAAAATTTTGTTTTACTATATAAATACAGGCGAAACAGCCACAGCAACCATCATCAACACCCATGACAACCAGTAGTAGTACTACTCCACCACCGGCAACACAAGCTCCAATGGCAACTCCTACTTTTCCACCACCACAGGCTGCACCTAAGGTGTGTTGCACCGGTCATGTCAATTACAACTTAATTTGATGATTAATGCAATAACTAATGAAAAAGTGTTATTTGATGGTATGCAGAAGATGAGCACGAAATTCACAGATTTATTAGCATTCAGTGGACCAGCACCAGAGAGAATTAACGGCAGGCTTGCCATGATAGGCTTTGTTGCTGCCATGGGAGTCGAGCTTGCTAGAGGAACTGACGTTGCCGCACAATTGACCGAAGGAGGCCTTCCATGGTTCATTGGGACTAGTGTTGTGCTATCTTTGGCTTCCCTTATCCCATTGTCTAAAGGTGTCAGCGTTGAATCCAAATCCGACGGGGTAATGACATCTAAGGCCGAGTTGTGGAATGGTAGATTCGCCATGTTAGGTTTGGTTGCTCTGGTATTTACCGAGTTTGTCAAGGGTGGGGCGCTTGTTTAACCACACAATTGTTTCATTGTAATGCTTTTGTAGACCTCACTAAAAATTCAATGATAGTGTATTTAGATTTTAGAACTTCAATATAACTTCCTGTGCGACTACTTTTTTTTTTTGAAGTTATATGGTAACAAGGAAAGAATTGTTGCTCCTGTCTTGTCTTATAAAGTTCGGCAAAAGAATAAAAAACATACACCTTCTCTAGCTTAAATCTCCTGTCCGCATACGAAATTGGATTTTTGTCATTATTTACTACTACCGGTTCTTATTTCACCCACGTCGTTCACTTCCATACCATGAATGTTAAAGGCTTTCGTGTGTCAGTAAATTAACGGTTCATATGTGTAAATGTTTATGTGGTCTTTTCCCGACCACTAGCTTCCTCTCTCAAAATACGGGTATTATATACATATTAAGCTCTAAAAAGCCAAGGTGATCAAGTATAAGATATCGAAACTCCGGTCATACTATTAGTCATAAGTACAAACCATTTGAAGAAAAAATAGCATAAAAATTCCATTTCATTTGATTTTATGTAAATTTAGTTTTTAAGATTTTTCAAAAATCCAGAATTGACCTTCCATGATTTCAAAGAAAACTTTGACGGAAACTAATTGCAAACAGATCAAAAATGATTTTTCTCCGTGTTTCTTCGTGTTTTCTTAGGGTTTCAATTGAAAAACACCTCTTTCTTTTTTCTGCTACTACATTTCACATCGCCACCGACCATAGCTCTGCGACCACCAATCATAGCTCTGCGATCACCAATCTGTTACGATGCCTCCTCCTCCCCTTTCACCACCAGCAACAACACCTTCTTCTTGTTGTTTTGTACCGCTAGCGAATCCACAACCATCTCCACCAACACCGCCTTCTTTTCTTCTTCCGCTAACCCCACCAGCAACAATTCCTCCTCTTATTCCTTTTCCTCCACGACCACAACCAGTAAATTGAATTGATTGATAGTATTACGATTGAATCTGAGAGTGATCCCAAATGATTCAGGTATTTGATTATTAGTTCAAACTCAATTAGTGAAACCAAGGTGGTGATGGTGGTGAATTGTCTTATTGTGGAAATAAATCATTGAGTGTATTCAATTTCATCTGATTATTATGTTAGGAGAAACGATGAACTTTAATGGTAATTTGAAGTTGGTAAGTAATTAAAATCTTATTATTTCACTAATTTTTTAAATAATCTGTTGATGTTGTTATTCTTGATCGGAATTGGCAGATGTAAATAAGCTCTCTCCGTGGACCCTCTGTTGTTTTTTGGGTGTGGTAGGTGCTCATGGTTTTTCTCCTGAAGCGAATGCAATTGATCAATTGTTTGAGTCTTAACCAGTGATACACTATAGTCGTGGCATGTCTATCCTTTAATGCTACCATTCCCATTTGCCGCCATTATACGATTGCTGAGGAATTACTCTTCAATGAGAAATGTGAAAGAAATAATGAAAAAATGAAGAAACACAACAATCAATACACAAATTGCAGAGAAATGCGGAGGAAAATGAATGAAATGGTTGTGTTGGATATGAGAAGAAAACAATTTCCTTTCCTTTTTTTACAGTTAAACATATTAATTTCATGCTGGTGTTTCATATAGATTAAGCTTCTTTTTTCAGGTTTCACCTACAATATGTTGGAATCTTTTTTGGTTTTATCATTTCTATTGTTATTTTGGAACAAAAATAGGTTGGAACCCTTTTTGGTTTCATCATTTCATTGCTTTTCTAATTGTGCATTATTGAGTTGTCCAAGTATGTCGGAATTGTCACGGTTTTTTTCATTTGCCGTGTTACTAATTATTGCCATAACTTGTTACCATTGTGTCAAATATCGATCGCCAAAAAGTGATCCTTGGTATATTTCATGTTATTGTATAATACTTTTTGTTGTAATTAGACTTCTTCCCTGAAACATGAAAATGTTCAGTGCCTTGAAATATATCAAAATTTTGAGAAATTAGACATAACCATTGGGAAACTACAAATAAATTTCTCAATGGTTAGTACTTGCAAAAGAAAATTGTTGGTATGAAATTACAAACATTACGGGTAGAACCGACAAGGGAATATTCACGTCTTTTCCGTGCAAGCCGTGATACGACCCTTTTTTCCTTTTGGTTTCATCTTTAATATGTTGGAACCTTTTTTGATTTCATCATTTTTTACTGCTATGGTGGAACCAAAATATGTTGCAACCCTTTTTGGTTTCATCGTAAAACATTTAAATCCAAAAAGTTTCATCGCACATCCATTATAGCAATAAACTTAAATATGACAGTCATAGTTTAAACCATTCAAAAAAAAATTAAACTATTATGATCATTTAGATCATTTTTTTTATAAAAAAAGCAGATAATATTGCAAAAGGTTTTTATAAGTATTACAACTAGCTGATAGAACGCTAACTTTTATATGTACAATGACAATAATGTCTTCTTTTCTGATTCTCTGTTGGTTTGTCCATCATGATCTTGTAGATAGCACGACTTTGCTCTCATGTTTCCACCTTTTCTTATATATTCTCTGCACGAGTCTTTATGTTTTCCTTCCAGATGCTCTTCGTATAATACCAAACATGAAGGTTATTATAATCTTTCCTGAAATTAGAGAATAAATTTCTCGATGTTTAGCACTTGCAAAAGAAAACTGCCGGTATGAAATTACAAACATAGTTGATTTTTACATTAATCAAAATCAACATAGTTCATCTTCATAGAATGGTTTGAAGAAACTCCAAAATGGATTTTCTACAACGACCTTAAGATGTTGTTTTTTCTTTTGTATAAGAGCCTACATTTTAAGTGTTTCTGAAAACAAGTGTGTCAACGAGCACCTACACGAACCTTCTTGTCTTTTCTCTGCAAAAAAAAAACTGATTTTAGTAAAAAAAAGAAAATTAGACTAACACCCCTAACCGTTATGGTGGAACCAAGTTTTTAACAAAGTGAAAACAGTGAAACCAACAATGGTTCCATCAAAAATACATGAATAAACCAACAACGCCAAATCAATTCTGGTGAAACCAAATTTAACAAAGTGAAAATGATGAAACAAAAACTGGTTTCATCAAAAACACTTGAATAAACCAACGACACCAAATCAATTCTGGTGGAACCAATTTAACAAAGGAAAAAAGACGAAACCAAAAATGGTTTCATCGAAAACACCAGAATAAACCAGCAATACCAAACCAGTTCTGGTGGAACCAATTTAACAATCAGAAAATGATGAAACCAAAAATAGTTTCATCGAAAAGACAAGAATAAACCAACAACACCAAACCAGTTCTGATGGAAACAATTTAACAAAGGTAAAATGATGAAACCAAAAAGATTTCATTGAAAAAACAAGAAGAAACCAGCACCAAATCAATTCTGGTGAAACTAATTGAATTATTCGAAAAGGTTGTAACCAAAAATTATGTTATCAAAAGACGAGAATAAACCAACAACACAAAACTAGTTTCAGTAGAATTAAATATAACAATCGGAAAATGTTAAATCTGCTCACACCACCCAATAATGAACAATAATCAACCAAAAATATGAGAACTAATAACTTTTTATTGATCGTAATAATTGTTATTACGATATTTTCTGGTGATTTATTTGTGAAGAATATGAGACAAATGATTCAATTTAATCGTCTATCTTTTTGCTGTCATCTTTCTTTCGCTCTTGTTGAACATTTTTCTTCACCGTTTTTACTGGCTTCTATGATTTTAGTTTCTAATCTTTTGATTTTAGGTCATAACTTGTTTCAATTTATGATTTCTAATCTTGAATTTCAGGAAAAAAATAGAGAATCGATTGTTTATTCAGTTCAAACGAAACAAAATCGATTTCATAAATCTGATTGTTTCTTATTTTTGAGAAGCAAAGGAAAGAGAGAAAGAGAAGGAAAAAGAAAAATGATCCAATCGAAGGAATGAGTAATGTTGACTTGTTTTATATAGTATTGGGCTGAAAAAACAATGGGTATTTTAGACGGATTCGGGAATTTAGAGTTTTTTTAATTCATTTGTTTTGCTGGGTCTATATTACATCGATGTTGACAGCTGCGGGGCTGTAACCCGCGCGTTATATTATATATGACCTAGAGACCTTGAACCTTGCTAAGGCGCAACTTTCCTATTTGAAAGACAAATCTCGCATAACATAGTCATTGCCCAAGAAATAACTCGAAAATGAAAGTTAAACAAGCTGGAATGGGTGTTAAGATAGATATGTGCAAGGCCATTGATAGGGTAAATTGGGAGTTCTTAATCACTGCTTTAAAAGACCATTTTTTTTGCAATTCAATGTATTTACTCCACATCCATAGAAAAACTGCTGAATGGAAGCCCTGGTACTTTCTTTAAACCTACTAGAGGTCTGAGGCAAGGAGACCTATTATCTTCTTTATCTCTTTATTCTTTGTATGGAAATCTTTTCTAGATTACTCATGTTTAAGGAAGCTGACAACTCTATTCATGGAGTTAAAATTACCCTTAAGAATAGTTCAATTTCCCATCTTTTCTTTGCAGATAATTGTCTGCTATTCATTAGAGGTGACCTTAAAGAATGTAAGTATATACTTCAAAGCATAGATATTTTTAGTAAAGCTTCAAGACAATTAATTAATTTTGATAAACCAGGGGTCTTCTTCAGCAAAAAAGTTCAACCCAAACATCAAAGAGTGTTGTTTAAAATGCTAAAAATCAGAAAAATTGACTTAAAAGTCTCTTATGTGGGTGCTCCTCTTTTCATATACGAATTAAATATCAAACTTTTCGAGGGTATCATAAAAAAAATGGAACACAAAATTCAAGGTTGGAAAGGTAAATTTTTAGCTCATGCAAGTAAGATGATACTCAATAAAGCAACTCTTGCTAGTATGGCAAAGCTATCACAAGGGGTGTTTTATCATTTCAAAAAAATTACCAATAAAATTAATGCCCTTCAAAGAGACTTTTTTTGTGTGTGTGTGTGTGTGTTGTTGGGGGGGGGGGGGGGGGGTCGTCAAAGAATCTAACAGTAGAGGATATTACCCCAAATCTCATTGCTATCTTTGTAATCCAATTAGTAAAGCGGGTCTAGGTTTTAGAAATTCCCATAAGTTCAATTTAGCTCTAATACCAAAATTAGTATGGAGATTACTAACTGAATCCAATGCTCTTTGGGTGACTCAGCTTAAACCTAAATATTTTAGGAAAACATCAGCTTTTAGAGCCAAAATCTCTTCTAATAATTCTTAAATTTGGAAATGTATTTATAAAGGCATTAAACTTGTTGAACAAAATAGTATATGAGAAGTTGGAAATGGTCGGAACATAAATATATGGGAGAATAACTGAATTCCTAACTTAGTAGGAAACTTGAACCAGTTTAAAAACTCAACTAACTCACATTTAACACTTGTAATGGATCGTATTGATCCAATTACGAAAAAGTGTAATGCAACCCTAATTCACTCTAGTTTCCCAAATATGATAGCAAGACAAATTTGTGGGATTAGACTAGCCTCAGGAAGAATCTTAGAGACAAAACTAGATAAACTTAGATGGTTCCTAACCACCTCAGAACAATTCACAATTAAATCCATGTACTCAAAACTAAATGAGAGGACACTCAATAATTACAATTGGGGTTTACCTGAGAATTTTTGGAAGGGTCTATGGAATCTTGATGTGTCACAAAGAATAAAAAATTTCACATGGAAATATCTTCAGAATGTTGTCTCAACAAACCTTAGATTATCCATGGAAATGTTGTCTTCAGAAATCTCCTAAATGCACATTTGGATGTGAAGAAAAAAAAATCCATAGAACATCTTTTTTTCACTGCCATTATGCAAAAGTTGTCTGGGCTACTGATGCGTACCCAGTGGAATTAAATTTTAGTACCTCAATCACTTTTTTAAACATTTATTAGGACTGGTTAGAAAAGCCAAACCAATCTTGCCTCTAGAAATTGGAATGACTAAAATATGGTTCATATGGAAAGAAAGATGTAATAGATATTTCGATAAAAAAAAACACGCTCATCCTCAACTAGCAGTAGAAATTCAGAGACACCTGAAATTTTGGCACAAAGAAAAGTATAACACAAATAACAATACTCATGAAAGCAAACCAGTAACTTGGAAATTTCCCTTGAGATTTCAGAGTAAAATTAACTTAGATACATGGGATTCCGAGTCAACACCAACAGGTTTTTCGTTAATTATTGGAAATGATGCAGGTACCTTTGAACAAGGCATAGAAGGATCAATTCAGCATCAACTCCATAAGAAGCGGAAGCATTAGGACTACTTCAGGAAGCTAAATAGGCAAGACAATGCAACTTTTCAAACTTCAGTGTGGAAGGAAACTGTAAAAACCTTTTTAATTATTTGAATGGACTACCTTCACAGATGATGTGGCAACACCAATCTATCATGGAAGATGTTAAGCATGAAATTAGTTTTTGTTCTAGTTTTTTTAGGTTTTGTTTATGTTTCAAGATCAACAAACAATGTGGCTGATGTTCTAGCCAAAGAAGCTAAGACTTTTGGCAATGTTCGTAATTGGGTTCATACACCGCCAGCTTATATTCTTCGGGCCTTAGAAGTAGATAAATCAAATGTTAGGGATGATATCACTCTCCCAACACTATATGACTCTACTCTTTTGGATGTAAGGGTTTCTAACTCCCTAAGTTAGTTCATGAATGAATTATCCATTTTACAAAAAAAGAAAAAAAAGAAAAAAAAACCTTGCTAAGGCTAAAACTCCTGTGATATGATCTTGTGCCAACTTCCAGGTATAGAAACATTATGATTCACATGACCATCATCTTATAAAAAATGGAAAGTATTTATGACATTCCCATATTTTCTAGTCTATTTATTTTCTTTTGCAATTCGTATACCTTTTCTACCAAAAGGTTTACCAAAATTTAAGGATTTTTGTAACTGCAACTAATAATGAATATCTTTCTATTACTATCGAGCGAGAGTAATAACTTTTTACAGATAATATCTCAAGGATATAAATAAATAGAACTAGTAGTAAAACACCAAGGTAACCAAATTTTGAGTGCAAAAAGTTCGTTCAAATGTTGGGATCCATTAAAACTCCGTATTAAACAAAATTGAGACAAAACCCCCAAACTTTTAAAAATTGATACAAAACCCCAAAAAAAGTTGGGATCATCAAATTCTATGATGAAACCAAATTTGGTTTCAACTTATTTTTGTCTATTTTTTTTATCATGAAACCAAAGATTTTAATGATGAAACAGTAAGTTTACGATGAAACCAAATTTTGGTGGTAGTGTTTCTGGCTAGTGGTGATGTTGGTTGGTGGTGGTGCTTTTATGATGATGGTAGTGCTAGTATTTGATGGGTAAATGTGGTGTTGGTTGCTAGTAGTAGTAGTTAGTGGTGGAAATGATGGTTATGAAGTTGATGGTGATGGGCGGTGCTAGTTGGTAGAGATGGTGATACTGGTATATATTGATGGTAGATATGGTGGTGGTGGTGGAGGCGATGATGGTGTTGCTTATTTGTGATGGTAGGATGGTGACAGTGATGTTGTTTGTCATGTTATTGTGGATTAGTAATGGTGTTACTGGTTGGTGGTGATTGGTATCGGATAGTGACACATTTGGAGGTTTTGTGTTACTTTTGTTATTTGGGGTTTTTGTGTTACTTTTGCTTTGATGGGTTTTTTGTGGATGGATAGTGACACCTTTGGGGTTATAACTCACGGCACGAACAAATAGAAGATATAATTTTCTTTTCATTATATGCATGATGAAAAGACAAGGCTACTGAATAGACCATCAAATCTTTTTATTTAACTTATCAAGACAACCTTGAATGATTTTTTGATAGCAGAAAAATCAAATATAGAAAAGGTGATCAACGTACAAATGCAAATACTTTAATTAGAATAAAAACAATTATAATGTGGATATAAAACAAAGAACACACCAAATTTTGTTAACGAAAAAAACTACAATCTTGTCGAAAAATTATAGGACCTAGTCCAGATATATTACTTTATGAATTAAGCCACTAGACTATTGCCTACAATATATAACTTCAGTCTAATATATCTGAGACAGAATAAACTAATTTCTAATTTATCACCTCAAATGTAACACCCAATATTTGGCAGATGTTGGATGAATGGAATATAACTAATGATATTGACATTTGTGAGTCTTCAAGGTCGAGGATCTTTCATTCGATTGTAAAGCACATAAATCCAAAAGTTATAATTAGAGATTGAATTCCTTGAAACAAAATATAAATTTATGTTTATGAAAGTAAACAACTTGATCAAAAACTTTTATGTTTAGAAAAGTGAACTACTTGTTGTCCTACTCAATCAAGATTTCTAGATAATTAAACCGAGATCCATATATCAAAGTCTTCAAATTTCGAAATCTTCAATGTAACATATGCAAAAAAAACTTGATTCCTCTACTGGTTATCACACAAAATGGAGTTTGTTACCCCCGCTTCTTCATTTTAAATAAGGCTTTGAACAAGTCAATCATGTTTCACCTGAAACTTAATCAGTGTTATTGCCACTCGACCATAACTTCCACACAACTTGGTGTGTCCTGGGATGAGTTTATATGGATAAAATACTTCACTATTTATAGTATCAAGACCAAGGCTTGTTTGTGAACAAAAGATATTCTATAAATGCTCATTTTCGAAAATAGTATTATCTTGATATTCTTGGATAATAATTACACAATTAATTCATTTGCAATTAAGTGTGTTGCTCAGGGTTTTGGGTTTGGTGCTTTGGCGTTTTCCACCTTTGGTGAACTTGGGGAGGACATAGTTATATTTTTGAAGAGACTACACAATCACCTGTCTAGATTTGATGTTAATGCTAAGAAATGTAATTTATTTTTTCAGGGATTGTGATCCAGAAAAGGGTTGGAGCCCAGCTTGTTACTAGGATTCCAACTAGCTTTATTCAGTCGTCTCTTGTTGTTGATGAATTTGCAATTAAGACAAAATATATTTCAATTCATAAATAAAATCTAGAATGTATACCACATTAGTTAAAACTACCATGGCTAATTGCAAGTCCATGTACTTTTTTAAATAAGTAAAATATAGTTACAAGTCGAGCGGAAGTGCTTTGCACGTCCATGGCAGAAGTTTTCAATATTAGGTATTTTTGCAATATTAAAGGAAAAATAAGGGTTTTTCTATAATCTCCTCAAAATTAATCCAACGGCCAATGTGAATAGTTCACACGGAAATTTCTCGTCTAGATCTGACGACTGAATATTAAAGTCATTGCATCTGGCGTAATTAAACCGAGATCTATATATCAAAGTCTTCAACTTTCGAAATCTTCAATGTAACATATTCAAAAAAAAACTTGATTCCTCTATTGATTATCACACAAAATGGAGTTTGTTATCCCAATCTTCATCAAATTCTAACGCTTCTTCATTCTAAATAAGGCTTTGAACAAGTCAATCATGTTTCACCTGAAACTTAATCAGTGTTACTGCCACTCGACCATAACTTCCACACAACTTGGTGTGTCCTGGGATGAGTTTATAGGGATAAAATACTTCACTATTTATAGTACCAAGACCAAGGCTTGTTTGTTAACAAAAGATATTCTATAAATGCTCATTTTCGAAAATAGTATTATCTTGATATTCTTCGATAATAATTACACAATTAATTCATTTGCAATTAAGTGTGTTGCTCGAGGTTTGGGTTTGGTGCTTTGGCATTTTCCACCTTTGGTGAACTTGGGGAGGAGATAGTTATATTTTTGAAGAGACCACACAATCACCTGTCTAGATTTGATGTCAATGCTAAGAAATGTAATTTCTTTTTTCATAGATTAGGGATTGTGATCCAGAAAAGGGTTGGATCCCAGCTTGTTACTAGGATTCCAACTAGATTTATTCAGTCGTCTCTTGTTGTTGATGAATTTGCAATTAAGACAAAATATATTTCAATTCATAAATAAAATCTAGAATGTATACCACATTAGTTAAAACTACCATGGCTAATTGCAAATCCATGTACTTTTTTAAATAAGTAAAATATAGTTACAAGTCGAGCGGAAGTGCTTTACACGTCCATGGCAGAAGTTTTCAATATTAGGTATTTTTGCAATATTAAAGGAAAAATCAGGGTTTTTCTATAATCTCCTCAAAATTAATCCAACGGCCAATGTGAATAGTTCACACGGAAATTTCTCGTCTAGATCTGACGACTGAATATTAAAGTCATTGCATCTGGCGTAATTAAACCGAGATCTATATATCAAAGTCTTCAACTTTCGAAATCTTCAATGTAACATATGCAAAAAAAAACTTGATTCCTCTATTGATTATCACACAAAATGGAGTTTGTTATCCCAATCTTCATCAAATTCTAACGTTTCTTCATTCTAAATAAGGCTTTGAACAAGTCAATCATGTTTCACCTGAAACTTAATCAGTGTTACTGCCACTCGACCATAACTTCCACACAACTTGGTGTGTCCTGGGATGAGTTTATAGGGATAAAATACTTCACTATTTATAGTACCAAGACCAAGGCTTGTTTGTTAACAAAAGATATTCTATAAATGCTCATTTTCGAAAATAGTATTATCTTGATATTCTTGGATAATAATTACACAATTAATTCATTTTCAATTAAGTGTGTTGCTCAAGGTTTGGGTTTGGTGCTTTGGCGTTTTCCACCTTTGGTGAACTTGGGGAGGAGATAGTTATATTTTTGAAGAGACCACACAATCACTGTCTAGATTTGATGTCAATGCTAAGAAATGTAATTTTTTTCATAGATTAGGGTTGTGATCCAGAAAAGGGTTGGATCCCAGCTTGTTACTAGGATTCCAACTAGATTTATTCAGTCGTCTCTTGTTGTTGATGAATTTGCAATTAAGACAAATATATTTCAATTCATAAATAAAATCTAGAATGTATACCACATTAGTTAAAACTACCATGGCTAATTGCAAATCCATGTACTTTTCTAAATAAGTAAAATATAGTTACAAGTCGAGCGGAAGTGCTTGTCCACCATGGAGAAGTTTTCAATATTAGGTATTTTTGCAATATTAAAGGAAAAATCAGGGTTTTTCTATAATCTCCTCAAAATTAATCCAACGGCCAATGTGAATAGCTCACACGGAAATTTCTCGTCTAGATATGACGACTGAATATTAAAGTCATTGCATCTGGCGTAATTAAACCGAGATCCGTATAGCAAAGTCTTCAACTTTCGAAATCTTCAATGCAACATATGCAAAAAAAAACTTGATTCCTCTATTGATTATCACACAAAATGGAGTTTGTTCTCCCAATCTTCATCAAATTCTAACGCTTCTTCATTCTAAATAAGGCTTTGAACAAGTCAATCATGTTTCACCTGAAACTTAATCAGTGTTACTGCCACTCGACCATAACTTCCACACAACTTGGTGTGTCCTGGGATGAGTTTATAGGGATAAAATACTTCACTATTTATAGTACCAAGACCAAGGCTTGTTTGTTAACAAAAGATATTCTATAAATGCTCATTTTCGAAAATAGTATTATCTTGATATTCTTGGATAATAATTACACAATTAATTCATTTGCAATTAAGTGTGTTGCTCAAGGTTTGGGTTTGGTGCTTTGGCGTTTTCCACCTTTGGTGAACTTGGGGAGGAGATAGTTATATTTTTGAAGAGACCACACAATCACCTGTCTAGATTTGATGTCAATGCTAAGAAATGTAATTTCTTTTTTCATAGATTAGGGATTGTGATCCAGAAAAGGGTTGGATCCCAGCTTGTTACTAGGATTCCAACTAGATTTATTCAGTCGTCTCTTGTTGTTGATGAATTTGCAATTAAGACAAAATATATTTCAATTCATAAATAAAATCTAGAATGTATACCACATTAGTTAAAACTACCATGGCTAATTGCAAATCCATGTACTTTTCTAAATAAGTAAAATATAGTTACAAGTCGAGCGGAAGTGCTTTGCATGTCCATGGCAGAAGTTTTCAATATTAGGTATTTTTGCAATATTAAAGGAAAAATCTGGGTTTTTCTATAATCTCCTCAAAATTAATCCAACGGCCAATGTGAATAGCTCACACGGAAATTTCTCGTCTAGATCTGACGACTGAATATTAAAGTCATTGCATCTGGCGTAATTAAACCGAGATCCATATAGCAAAGTCTTCAACTTTCGAAATCTTCAATGTAACATATGCAAAAAAAAACTTGATTCCTCTATTGATTATCACACAAAATGGAGTTTGTTGTCCCAATATTCATTAAACTAACGCTACTTCATTCCAAATAAGGCTTTGAACAAGTCAATCATGTTTCACCTGAAACTTAATCAGTGTTACTGCCACTCGACCATAACTTCCACACAACTTGGTGTGTCCTGGGATGAGTTTATAGAGATAAAATACTTCACTATTTATAGTATCAATACCAAGGATTGTTTGTCAACAAAAGATATTCCATAATTGCCCATTTTCGAAAATAGTATTATCTTGATATTCTTGGATAATAATTACACAATTAATTCATTTGCAATTAAGTGTGTTGCTCAAGGTTTGGGTTTGGTGCTTTGGCGTTTTCCACCTTTGGTGAACTTGGGGAGGAGATAGTTATATTTTTGAAGAGACCACACAATCACCTGTCTAGATTTGATGTCAATGCTAAGAAATGTAATTTCTTTTTTCATAGATTAGGGATTGTGATCCAGAAAAGGGTTGGATCCCAGCTTGTTACTAGGATTCCAACTATATTTATTCAGTCGTCTCTTGTTGTTGATGAATTTGCAATTAAGACAAAATATTTTTCAATTCATAAATAAAATCTAGAATGTATACCACATTAGTTAAAACTACCATGGCTAATTGCAAATCCATGTACTTTTCTAAATAAGTAAAACATAGTTACAAGTCGAGCGGAAGTGCTTTGCATGTCCATGGCAGAAGTTTTCAATATTTGGTATTTTTGCAATATTAAAGGAAAAATCTGGGTTTTTCTATAATCTCCTCAAAATTAATCCAACGGCCAATGTGAATAGCTCACACGGAAATTTCTCGTCTAGATCTGACGACTGAATATTAAAGTCATTGCATCTGGCGTAATTAAACCGAGATCCATATAGCAAAGTCTTCAACTTTCGAAATCTTCAATGTAACATATGCAAAAAAAAAACTTGATTCCTCTATTGATTATCACACAAAATGGAGTTTGTTGTCCCAATATTCATCAAATTCTAACGCTACTTCATTCCAAATAAGGCTTTGAACAAGTCAATCATGTTTCACCTGAAACTTAATCAGTGTTACTGCCACTCGACCATAACTTCCACACAACTTGGTGTGTCCTGGGATGAGTTTATAGAGATAAAATACTTCACTATTTATAGTATCAATACCAAGGATTGTTTGTCAACAAAAGATATTCCATAATTGCTCATTTTCGAAAATAGTATTATCTTGATATTCTTGGATAATAATTACACAATTAATTCATTTGCAATTAAGTGTGTTGCTCAAGGTTTGGGTTTGGTGCTTTGGCGTTTTCCACCTTTGGTGAACTTGGGGAGGAGATAGTTATATTTTTGAAGAGACCACACAATCACCTGTCTAGATTTGATGTCAATGCTAAGAAATGTAATTTCTTTTTTCATAGATTAGGGATTGTGATCCAGAAAAGGGTTGGATCCCATCTTGTTACTAGGATTCCAACTAGATTTATTCAGTCGTCTCTTGTTGTTGATGAATTTGCAATTAAGACAAAATATATTTCAATTCATAAATAAAATCTAGAATGTATACCACATTAGTTAAAACTACCATGGCTAATTGCAAATCCATGTACTTTTCTAAATAAGTAAAATATAGTTACAAGTCGAGCGGAAGTGCTTTGCATGTCCATGGCAGAAGTTTTCAATATTAGGTATTTTTGCAATATTAAAGGAAAAATCTGGGTTTTTCTATAATCTCCTCAAAATTAATCCAACGGCCAATGTGAATAGCTCACACGGAAATTTCTCGTCTAGATCTGACGACTGAATATTAAAGTCATTGCATCTGGCGTAATTAAACCGAGATCCATATAGCAAAGTCTTCAACTTTCGAAATCTTCAATGTAACATATGCAAAAAAAAACTTGATTCCTCTATTGATTATCACACAAAATGGAGTTTGTTGTCCCAATATTCATCAAATTCTAACGCTACTTCATTCCAAATAAGGCTTTGAACAAGTCAATCATGTTTCACCTGAAACTTAATCAGTGTTACTGCCACTCGACCATAACTTCCACACAACTTGGTGTGTCCTGGGATGAGTTTATAGAGATAAAATACTTCACTATTTATAGTATCAATACCAAGGATTGTTTGTCAACAAAAGATATTCCATAATTGCTCATTTTCGAAAATAGTATTATCTTGATATTCTTGGATAATAATTACACAATTAATTCATTTGAATTTAAGTGTGTTGCTCAGGGTTTTGGGTTTGGTGCTTTGGCGTTTTCCACCTTTGGTGAACTTGGGGAGGACATAGTTATATTTTTAAGGGACTACACAATCACCTGTCTAGATTTGATGTTAATGCTAAGAAATGTAATTTCTTTTTTCAGGGATTGTGATCCAGAAAAGGGTTGGAGCCCAGCTTGTTACTAGGATTCTAACTAGCTTTATTCAGTCGTCTCTTGTTGTTGATGAATTTGCAATTAAGACAAAATATATTTCAATTCATAAATAAAATCTAGAATGTATACCACATTAGTTAAAACTACCATGTATAATTGTAAATCCATGTACTTTTCTAAATAAGTAAAATATAGTTACAAGTCGATCGGAAGTGCTTTGCACGTCCATGGCAGAAATTTTCAATATTAGGTATTTTTGCAATATTAAAGGAAAAATCAGGGTTTTTCTATAATCTCCTCAAAATTAATCCAACGGCCAATGTGAATAGTTCACACGGAAATTTCTCGTCTAGATCTGACGATTGAATATTAAAGTCATTACATCTGGCGTAATTAAACCGAGATCCATATATCAAAGTCTTCAACTTTTGAAATCTTCAATGTAACATATGCAAAAAAAAACTTGATTCTTCTATTGATCATCAAACAAAATGGAGTTTGTTATCCCAATCTTCATCAAATTCTAACGCTTCTTCATTCTAAATAAGGCTTTGAACAAGTCAATCATGTTTCACCTGAAACTTAATCAGTGTTACTGCACTCGACCATAACTTCCACACAACTTGGTGTGTCATGGGATGAGTTTATAGGGATAAAATACTTCACTATTTATAGTATCAAGGCCAAGGCTTGTTTGTTAACAAAAGATATTCTATAAATGCTCAGTTTCGAAAATAGTATTATCTTGATATTCTTGGATAATAATTACAAAATTAATTCATTTGCAATTAAGTGTGTTGCTCAAGGTTTTGGGTTTGGTACTTTGGCGTTTTCCATCTTTGGTGAACTTGGGGAGGACATAGTTATATTTTTGAAGAGACTACACAATCACCTGTCTAGATTTGATGTCAATGCTAAGAAATGTAATTTGTTTTTTATAGATTAGGGATTGTGATCCGGAAAACAGTTGGAGCCCAGCTTGTTACTAGGATTCCAACTAAATTTATTTAGTCGTCTCATGTTGTTGATGAATTTGCAATTAAGACAAAATATATTTCAATTCATAAATAAAATCTAGAATGTATACCACATTAGTTATAACTACCATGGCTAATTGCAAATCCATGTACTTTTCTAAATAAGTAAAATATAGTTACAAGTCGAGCGGAAGTGCTTTGCACGTCCATGGCAGAAGTTTTCAATATTAGGTATTTTTGTAATATTAAAGGAAAAATCAGGGTTTTTCTATAATCTCCTCAAAATTAATCCAACGGCCAATGTGAATAGTTCACACGGAAATTTATCGCCTAGATCTGACGACTGAATATTAAAGTCATTGCATCTGGCGCAATTAAACCGAGATCCATATATCAAAGTCTTCAACTTTCGAAATCTTCAATGTAACATATGCAAAAAAAAACTTGATTCCTCTATTGATTATCACACAAAAAGGAGTTTGTTATCCCAATCTTCATCAAATTCTAACGCTTCTTCATTCTAAATAAGGCTTTGAACAAGTCAATCATGTTTCACCTGAAACTTAATCGGTGTTACTACCACTCGACCATAACTTCCACACAACTTGGTGTGTCCTAGGATAATTTATAGAGATAAAATACTTCACTATTTATAGTATCAATACCAAGGCTTGTTTGTTAACAAAAGATATTCCATAAATGCTCATTTTCGAAAATAATATTATCTTGATATTCTTGGATAATAATTACACAATTAATTCGTTTGCAATTAAGTGTGTTGCTCAGGGTTTTGGGTTTGGTGCTTTGGCGTTTTCCACCTTTGGTGAACTTGGGGAGGACATAGTTATATTTTTGAAGAGACTACACAATCACCTGTCTATATTTGATGTTAATGCTAAGAAATGTAATTTCTTTTTTCAGGGATTGTGATCCAGAAAAGGGTTGAATCCCAGCTTGTTACTAGGATTCTAACTAGCTTTATTCAGTCGTCTCTTGTTGTTGATGAATTTGCAATTAAGACAAAATATATTTCAATTCATAAATAAAATCTAGAATGTATACCACATTAGTTAAAACTACCATGGCTAATTGCAAATCCATGTACTTTTCTAAATAAGTAAAATATAGTTACAAGTCGAGCGGAAGTGCTTTGCACGTCCATGGCAGAAGTTTTCAATATTAGGTATTTTTGCAATATTAATGGAAAAATCAGGGTTTTTCTATAATCTCCTCAAAATTAATCCAACGGCCAATGTGAATAGTTCACACGGAAATTTCTCGTCTAGATCTGACGACTGAATATTAAAGTCATTGCATCTGGCGTAATTAAACCGATATCCATATATCAAAGTCTTCAACTTTCGAAATCTTCAATGTAACATATGCAAAAAAAAAACTTGATTCCTCTATTGATCATCATACAAAATGGAGTTTGTTATCCCAATCTTCATCAAATTCTAACGCTTCTTCATTCTAAATAAGGCTTTGAACAAGTCAATCATGTTTCACCTGAAACTTAATCAGTGTTACTGCCACTCGACCATAACTTCCACACAACTTGGTGTGTCCTGGGATGAGTTTATATGGATAAAATACTTAACTATTTATAGTATCAAGACCAAGGCTTGTTTGTTAACAAAAGATATCTATAAATGCTTATTTTCGAAAATAGTATTATCTTGATATTCTTGGATAATAATTACACAATTAATTCATTTGCAATTAAGTGTGTTGCTCAAGGTTTTAGGTTTGGTGCTTTGGCGTTTTCCACCTTTGGTGAACTTGGGGAGGACATAGTTATATTTTTGAAGAGACTACACAATCACCTGTCTAGATTTGATGTCAATGCTAAGAAATGTAATTTGTTTTTCATAGATTAGGGATTGTGATCCAGAAAAGGGTTGGAGCGAGCTTGTTACTAGGATTCCAACTAAATTTATTTAGTCGTCTCATGTTGTTGATGAATTTGCAATTAAGACAAAATATATTTCAATTCATAAATAAAATATAGAATGTATACCACATTAGTTAAAACTACCATGGCTAATTGCAAATCCATGTACTTTTCTAAATAAGTAAAATATAGTTACAAGTCGAGCGGAAGTGCTTTGCATGTCCATGGCAGAAGTTTTCAATATTAGGTATTTTTGCAATATTAAAGGAAAAATCTGGGTTTTTCTATAATCTCCTCAAAATTAATCCAACGGCCAATGTGAATAGCTCACACGGAAATTTCTCGTCTAGATCTGACGACTGAATATTAAAGTCATTGCATCTGGCGTAATTAAACCGAGATCCATATAGCAAAGTCTTCAACTTTCGAAATCTTCAATGTAACATATGCAAAAAAAAACTTGATTCCTCTATTGATTATCACACAAAATGGAGTTTGTTATCCCAATCTTCATCAAATTCTAACGCTTCTTCATTCTAAATAAGGCTTTGAACAAGTCAATCATGTTTCACCTGAAACTTAATCAGTGTTACTACCACTCGACCATAACTTCCACACAACTTGGTGTGTCCTCGGATAATTTATAGAGATAAAATACTTCACTATTTATAGTATCAATACCAAGGCTTGTTTGTTAACAAAAGATATTCCATAAATGCTCATTTTCGAAAATAATATTATCTTGATATTCTTGGATAATAATTACACAATTAATTCATTTGCAATTAAGTGTGTTGCTCAGGGTTTTGGGTTTGGTGCTTTGGCGTTTTCCACCTTTGGTGAACTTGGGGAGGACATAGTTATATTTTTGAAGAGACTACACAATCACCTGTCTATATTTGATGTTAATGCTAAGAAATGTAATTTCTTTTTTCAGGGATTGTGATCCAGAAAAGGGTTGGAGCCCAGCTTGTTACTAGGATTCTAACTAGCTTTATTCAGTCGTCTCTTGTTGTTGATGAATTTGCAATTAAGACAAAATATATTTCAATTCATAAATAAAATCTAGAATGTATACCACATTAGTTAAAACTACCATGGCTAATTGCAAATCCATGTACTTTTCTAAATAAGTAAAATATAGTTACAAGTCGAGCGGAAGTGCTTTGCACGTCCATGGCAGAAGTTTTCAATATTAGGTATTTTTGCAATATTAATGGAAAAATCAGGGTTTTTCTATAATCTCCTCAAAATTAATCCAACGGCCAATGTGAATAGTTCACACGGAAATTTCTCGTCTAGATCTGACGACTGAATATTAAAGTCATTGCATCTGGCGTAATTAAACCGATATCCATATATCAAAGTCTTCAACTTTCGAAATCTTCAATGTAACATATGCAAAAAAAAAACTTGATTCCTCTATTGATCATCATACAAAATGGAGTTTGTTATCCCAATCTTCATCAAATTCTAACGCTTCTTCATTCTAAATAAGGCTTTGAACAAGTCAATCATGTTTCACCTTAAACTTAATCAGTGTTACTGCACTCGACCATAACTTCCACACAACTTGGTGTGTCATGGGATGAGTTTATAGGGATAAAATACTTCACTATTTATAGTATCAAGACCAAGGCTTGTTTGTTAACAAAAGATATTCTATAAATGCTCATTTTCGAAAATAGTATTATCTTGATATTCTTGGATAATAATTACAAAATTAATTCATTTGCAATTAAGTGTGTTGCTCAAGGTTTTGGGTTTGGTACTTTGGCGTTTTCCATCTTTGGTGAACTTGGGGAGGACATAGTTATATTTTTGAAGAGACTACACAATCACCTGTCTAGATTTGATGTCAATGCTAAGAAATGTAATTTGTTTTTTATAGATTAGGGATTGTGATCCGGAAAACAGTTGGAGCCCAGCTTGTTACTAGGATTCCAACTAAATTTATTTAGTCGTCTCATGTTGTTGATGAATTTGCAATTAAGACAAAATATATTTCAATTCATAAATAAAATCTAGAATGTATACCACATTAGTTATAACTACCATGGCTAATTGCAAATCCATGTACTTTTCTAAATAAGTAAAATATAGTTACAAGTCGAGCGGAAGTGCTTTGCATGTCCATGGCAGAAGTTTTCAATATTAGGTATTTTTGCAATATTAAAGGAAAAATCAGGGTTTTTCTATAATCTCCTCAAAATTAATCCAACGGCCAATGTGAATAGCTCACACGGAAATTTCTCGTCTAGATCTGACGACTGAATATTAAAGTCATTGCATCTGGCGTAATTAAACCGAGATCCATATAGCAAAGTCTTCAACTTTCGAAATCTTCAATGTAACATATGCAAAAAAAAACTTGATTCCTCTATTGATTATCACACAAAATGGAGTTTATTGTCCCAATATTCATCAAATTCTAACGCTACTTCATTCCAAATAAGGCTTTGAACAAGTCAATCATGTTTCACCTGAAACTTAATCAGTGTTACTGCCACTCGACCATAACTTCCACACAACTTGGTGTGTCCTGGGATGAGTTTATAGAGATAAAATACTTCACTATTTATAGTATCAATACCAAGGATTGTTTGTCAACAAAAGATATTCCATAATTGCTCATTTTCGAAAATAGTATTATCTTGATATTCTTGGATAATAATTACACAATTAATTCATTTGCAATTAAGTGTGTTGCTCAGGGTTTTGGGTTTGGTGCTTTGGCGTTTTCCACCTTTGGTGAACTTGGGGAGGACATAGTTATATTTTTAAGGGACTACACAATCACCTGTCTAGATTTGATGTTAATGCTAAGAAATGTAATTTCTTTTTTCAGGGATTGTGATCCAGAAAAGGGTTGGAGCCCAGCTTGTTACTAGGATTCTAACTAGCTTTATTCAGTCGTCTCTTGTTGTTGATGAATTTGCAATTAAGACAAAATATATTTCAATTCATAAATAAAATCTAGAATGTATACCACATTAGTTAAAACTACCGTGTATAATTGTAAATCCATGTACTTTTCTAAATAAGTAAAATATAGTTACAAGTCGATCGGAAGTGCTTTGCACGTCCATGGCAGAAATTTTCAATATTAGGTATTTTTGCAATATTAAAGGAAAAATCAGGGTTTTTCTATAATCTCCTCAAAATTAATCCAACGGCCAATGTGAATAGTTCACACGGAAATTTCTCGTCTAGATCTGACGATTGAATATTAAAGTCATTGCATCTGGCGTAATTAAACCGAGATCCATATATCAAAGTCTTCAACTTTTGAAATCTTCAATGTAACATATGCAAAAAAAAACTTGATTCTTCTATTGATCATCAAACAAAATGGAGGTTGTTATCCCAATCTTCATCAAATTCTAACGCTTCTTCATTCTAAATAAGGCTTTGAACAAGTCAATCATGTTTCACCTGAAACTTAATCAGTGTTACTGCACTCGACCATAACTTCCACACAACTTGGTGTGTCATGGGATGAGTAGATAGGGATAAAATACTTCACTATTTATAGTATCAAGACCAAGGCTTGTTTGTTAACAAAAGATATTCTATAAATGCTCATTTTCGAAAATAGTATTATCTTGATATTCTTGGATAATAATTACAAAATTAATTCATTTGCAATTAAGTGTGTTGCTCAAGGTTTTGGGTTTGGTACTTTGGCGTTTTCCATCTTTGGTGAACTTGGGGAGGACATAGTTATATTTTTGAAGAGACTACACAATCACCTGTCTAGATTTGATGTCAATGCTAAGAAATGTAATTTGTTTTTTATAGATTAGGGATTGTGATCCGGAAAACAGTTGGAGCCCAGCTTGTTACTAGGATTCCAACTAAATTTATTTAGTCGTCTCATGTTGTTGATGAATTTGCAATTAAGACAAAATATATTTCAATTCATAAATAAAATCTAGAATGTATACCACATTAGTTATAACTACCATGGCTAATTGCAAATCCATGTACTTTTCTAAATAAGTAAAATATAGTTACAAGTCGAGCGGAAGTGCTTTGCACGTCCATGGCAGAAGTTTTCAATATTAGGTATTTTTGTAATATTAAAGGAAAAATCAGGGTTTTTCTATAATCTCCTCAAAATTAATCCAACGGCCAATGTGAATAGTTCACACGGAAATTTATCGCCTAGATCTGACGACTGAATATTAAAGTCATTGCATCTGGCGCAATTAAACCGAGATCCATATATCAAAGTCTTCAACTTTCGAAATCTTCAATGTAACATATGCAAAAAAAAACTTGATTCCTCTATTGATTATCACACAAAAAGGAGTTTGTTATCCCAATCTTCATCAAATTCTAACGCTTCTTCATTCTAAATAAGGCTTTGAACAAGTCAATCATGTTTCACCTGAAACTTAATCGGTGTTACTACCACTCGACCATAACTTCCACACAACTTGGTGTGTCCTAGGATAATTTATAGAGATAAAATACTTCACTATTTATAGTATCAATACCAAGGCTTGTTTGTTAACAAAAGATATTCCATAAATGCTCATTTTCGAAAATAATATTATCTTGATATTCTTGGATAATAATTACACAATTAATTCATTTGCAATTAAGTGTGTTGCTCAGGGTTTTGGGTTTGGTGCTTTGGCGTTTTCCACCTTTGGTGAACTTGGGGAGGACATAGTTATATTTTTGAAGAGACTACACAATCACCTGTCTATATTTGATGTTAATGCTAAGAAATGTAATTTCTTTTTTCAGGGATTGTGATCCAGAAAAGGGTTGGAGCCCAGCTTGTTACTAGGATTCTAACTAGCTTTATTCAGTCGTCTCTTGTTGTTGATGAATTTGCAATTAAGACAAAATATATTTCAATTCATAAATAAAATCTAGAATGTATACCACATTAGTTAAAACTACCATGGCTAATTGCAAATCCATGTACTTTTCTAAATAAGTAAAATATAGTTACAAGTCGAGCGGAAGTGCTTTGCACGTCCATGGCAGAAGTTTTCAATATTAGGTATTTTTGCAATATTAATGGAAAAATCAGGGTTTTTCTATAATCTCCTCAAAATTAATCCAACGGCCAATGTGAATAGTTCACACGGAAATTTCTCGTCTAGATCTGACGACTGAATATTAAAGTCATTGCATCTGGCGTAATTAAACCGATATCCATATATCAAAGTCTTCAACTTTCGAAATCTTCAATGTAACATATGCAAAAAAAAAACTTGATTCCTCTATTGATCATCATACAAAATGGAGTTTGTTATCCCAATCTTCATCAAATTCTAACGCTTCTTCATTCTAAATAAGGCTTTGAACAAGTCAATCATGTTTCACCTGAAACTTAATCAGTGTTACTGCCACTCGACCATAACTTCCACACAACTTGGTGTGTCCTGGGATGAGTTTATATGGATAAAATACTTAACTATTTATAGTATCAAGACCAAGGCTTGTTTGTTAACAAAAGATATCTATAAATGCTTATTTTCGAAAATAGTATTATCTTGATATTCTTGGATAATAATTACACAATTAATTCATTTGCAATTAAGTGTGTTGCTCAAGGTTTTAGGTTTGGTGCTTTGGCGTTTTCCACCTTTGGTGAACTTGGGGAGGACATAGTTATATTTTTGAAGAGACTACACAATCACCTGTCTAGATTTGATGTCAATGCTAAGAAATGTAATTTGTTTTTCATAGATTAGGGATTGTGATCCAGAAAAGGGTTGGAGCGAGCTTGTTACTAGGATTCCAACTAAATTTATTTAGTCGTCTCATGTTGTTGATGAATTTGCAATTAAGACAAAATATATTTCAATTCATAAATAAAATATAGAATGTATACCACATTAGTTAAAACTACCATGGCTAATTGCAAATCCATGTACTTTTCTAAATAAGTAAAATATAGTTACAAGTCGAGCGGAAGTGCTTTGCATGTCCATGGCAGAAGTTTTCAATATTAGGTATTTTTGCAATATTAAAGGAAAAATCTGGGTTTTTCTATAATCTCCTCAAAATTAATCCAACGGCCAATGTGAATAGCTCACACGGAAATTTCTCGTCTAGATCTGACGACTGAATATTAAAGTCATTGCATCTGGCGTAATTAAACCGAGATCCATATAGCAAAGTCTTCAACTTTCGAAATCTTCAATGTAACATATGCAAAAAAAAACTTGATTCCTCTATTGATTATCACACAAAATGGAGTTTGTTGTCCCAATATTCATCAAATTCTAACGCTACTTCATTCCAAATAAGGCTTTGAACAAGTCAATCATGTTTCACCTGAAACTTAATCAGTGTTACTGCCACTCGACCATAACTTCCACACAACTTGGTGTGTCCTGGGATGAGTTTATAGAGATAAAATACTTCACTATTTATAGTATCAATACCAAGGATTGTTTGTCAACAAAAGATATTCCATAATTGCTCATTTTCGAAAATAGTATTATCTTGATATTCTTGGATAATAATTACACAATTAATTCATTTGAATTTAAGTGTGTTGCTCAGGGTTTTGGGTTTGGTGCTTTGGCGTTTTCCACCTTTGGTGAACTTGGGGAGGACATAGTTATATTTTTAAGGGACTACACAATCACCTGTCTAGATTTGATGTTAATGCTAAGAAATGTAATTTCTTTTTTCAGGGATTGTGATCCAGAAAAGGGTTGGAGCCCAGCTTGTTACTAGGATTCTAACTAGCTTTATTCAGTCGTCTCTTGTTGTTGATGAATTTGCAATTAAGACAAAATATATTTCAATTCATAAATAAAATCTAGAATGTATACCACATTAGTTAAAACTACCATGTATAATTGTAAATCCATGTACTTTTCTAAATAAGTAAAATATAGTTACAAGTCGATCGGAAGTGCTTTGCACGTCCATGGCAGAAATTTTCAATATTAGGTATTTTTGCAATATTAAAGGAAAAATCAGGGTTTTTCTATAATCTCCTCAAAATTAATCCAACGGCCAATGTGAATAGTTCACACGGAAATTTCTCGTCTAGATCTGACGATTGAATATTAAAGTCATTACATCTGGCGTAATTAAACCGAGATCCATATATCAAAGTCTTCAACTTTTGAAATCTTCAATGTAACATATGCAAAAAAAAACTTGATTCTTCTATTGATCATCAAACAAAATGGAGTTTGTTATCCCAATCTTCATCAAATTCTAACGCTTCTTCATTCTAAATAAGGCTTTGAACAAGTCAATCATGTTTCACCTGAAACTTAATCAGTGTTACTGCACTCGACCATAACTTCCACACAACTTGGTGTGTCATGGGATGAGTAGATAGGGATAAAATACTTCACTATTTATAGTATCAAGACCAAGGCTTGTTTGTTAACAAAAGATATTCTATAAATGCTCATTTTCGAAAATAGTATTATCTTGATATTCTTGGATAATAATTACAAAATTAATTCATTTGCAATTAAGTGTGTTGCTCAAGGTTTTGGGTTTGGTACTTTGGCGTTTTCCATCTTTGGTGAACTTGGGGAGGACATAGTTATATTTTTGAAGAGACTACACAATCACCTGTCTAGATTTGATGTCAATGCTAAGAAATGTAATTTGTTTTTTATAGATTAGGGATTGTGATCCGGAAAACAGTTGGAGCCCAGCTTGTTACTAGGATTCCAACTAAATTTATTTAGTCGTCTCATGTTGTTGATGAATTTGCAATTAAGACAAAATATATTTCAATTCATAAATAAAATCTAGAATGTATACCACATTAGTTATAACTACCATGGCTAATTGCAAATCCATGTACTTTTCTAAATAAGTAAAATATAGTTACAAGTCGAGCGGAAGTGCTTTGCACGTCCATGGCAGAAGTTTTCAATATTAGGTATTTTTGTAATATTAAAGGAAAAATCAGGGTTTTTCTATAATCTCCTCAAAATTAATCCAACGGCCAATGTGAATAGTTCACACGGAAATTTATCGCCTAGATCTGACGACTGAATATTAAAGTCATTGCATCTGGCGCAATTAAACCGAGATCCATATATCAAAGTCTTCAACTTTCGAAATCTTCAATGTAACATATGCAAAAAAAAACTTGATTCCTCTATTGATTATCACACAAAAGGAGTTTGTTATCCCAATCTTCATCAAATTCTAACGCTTCTTCATTCTAAATAAGGCTTTGAACAAGTCAATCATGTTTCACCTGAAACTTAATCGGTGTTACTACCACTCGACCATAACTTCCACACAACTTGGTGTGTCCTAGGATAATTTATAGAGATAAAATACTTCACTATTTATAGTATCAATACCAAGGCTTGTTTGTTAACAAAAGATATTCCATAAATGCTCATTTTCGAAAATAATATTATCTTGATATTCTTGGATAATAATTACACAATTAATTCGTTTGCAATTAAGTGTGTTGCTCAGGGTTTTGGGTTTGGTGCTTTGGCGTTTTCCACCTTTGGTGAACTTGGGGAGGACATAGTTATATTTTTGAAGAGACTACACAATCACCTGTCTATATTTGATGTTAATGCTAAGAAATGTAATTTCTTTTTTCAGGGATTGTGATCCAGAAAAGGGTTGAATCCCAGCTTGTTACTAGGATTCTAACTAGCTTTATTCAGTCGTCTCTTGTTGTTGATGAATTTGCAATTAAGACAAAATATATTTCAATTCATAAATAAAATCTAGAATGTATACCACATTAGTTAAAACTACCATGGCTAATTGCAAATCCATGTACTTTTCTAAATAAGTAAAATATAGTTACAAGTCGAGCGGAAGTGCTTTGCACGTCCATGGCAGAAGTTTTCAATATTAGGTATTTTTGCAATATTAATGGAAAAATCAGGGTTTTTCTATAATCTCCTCAAAATTAATCCAACGGCCAATGTGAATAGTTCACACGGAAATTTCTCGTCTAGATCTGACGACTGAATATTAAAGTCATTGCATCTGGCGTAATTAAACCGATATCCATATATCAAAGTCTTCAACTTTCGAAATCTTCAATGTAACATATGCAAAAAAAAACTTGATTCCTCTATTGATCATCATACAAAATGGAGTTTGTTATCCCAATCTTCATCAAATTCTAACGCTTCTTCATTCTAAATAAGGCTTTGAACAAGTCAATCATGTTTCACCTGAAACTTAATCAGTGTTACTGCACTCGACCATAACTTCCACACAACTTGGTGTGTCCTGGGATGAGTTTTATGGATAAAATACTTAACTATTTATAGTATCAAGACCAAGGCTTGTTTGTTAACAAAAGATATCTATAAATGCTTATTTTCGAAAATAGTATTATCTTGATATTCTTGGATAATAATTACACAATTAATTCATTTGCAATTAAGTGTGTTGCTCAAGGTTTTAGGTTTGGTGCTTTGGCGTTTTCCACCTTTGGTGAACTTGGGGAGGACATAGTTATATTTTTGAAGAGACTACACAATCACCTGTCTAGATTTGATGTCAATGCTAAGAAATGTAATTTGTTTTTCATAGATTAGGGATTGTGATCCAGAAAAGGGTTGGAGCGAGCTTGTTACTAGGATTCCAACTAAATTTATTTAGTCGTCTCATGTTGTTGATGAATTTGCAATTAAGACAAAATTATTTCAATTCATAAATAAAATATAGAATGTATACCACATTAGTTAAAACTACCATGGCTAATTGCAAATCCATGTACTTTTCTAAATAAGTAAAATATAGTTACAAGTCGAGCGGAAGTGCTTTGCATGTCCATGGCAGAAGTTTTCAATATTAGGTATTTTTGCAATATTAAAGGAAAAATGGGTTTTTCTATAATCTCCTCAAAATTAATCCAACGGCCAATGTGAATAGCTCACACGGAAATTTCTCGTCTAGATCTGACGACTGAATATTAAAGTCATTGCATCTGGCGTAATTAAACCGAGATCCATATAGCAAAGTCTTCAACTTTCGAAATCTTCAATGTAACATATGCAAAAAAAAACTTGATTCCTCTATTGATTATCACACAAAATGGAGTTTGTTATCCCAATCTTCATCAAATTCTAACGCTTCTTCATTCAAATAAGGCTTTGAACAAGTCAATCATGTTTCACCTGAAACTTAATCAGTGTTACTACCACTCGACCATAACTTCCACACAAACTTGGTGTGTCCTCGGATAATTTATAGAGATAAAATACTTCACTATTTATAGTATCAATACCAAGGATTGTTTGTTAACAAAAGATATTCCATAATGCTCATTTTCGAAAATAATATTATCTTGATATTCTTGGAAATAATTACACAATTAATTCATTTGCAATTAAGTGTTGCTCAGGGTTTTGGGTTTGGTGCTTTGGCGTTTTCCACCTTTGGTGAACTTGGGGAGGACTAGTATTTTTGAGAGACTACACAATCACCTGTCTATATTTGATGTTAATGCTAAGAATGTAATTTCTTTTTTCAGGGATTGTGATCCAGAAAAGGGTTGGAGCCCAGCTTGTTACTAGGATTCTAACTAGCTTTATTCAGTCGTCTCTTGTTGTTGATGAATTTGCAATTAAGACAAATATATTTCAATTCATAAATAAAATCTAGAATGTATACCACATTAGTTAAAACTACCATGGCTAATTGCAAATCCATGTACTTTTCTAAATAAGTAAAATATAGTTACAAGTCGAGCGGAAGTGCTTTGCACGTCCATGGCAGAAGAAGTTTTCAATATTAGGTATTTTTGCAAATAATGGAAAAATCAGGGTTTTCTATAATCTCCTCAAAATTAATCCAACGGCCAATGTGAATAGTTCACACGGAAATTTCTCGTCTAGATCTGACGACTGAATATTAAAGTCATTGCATCTGGCGTAATTAAACCGAGATCCATATCAAAGTCTTCAACTTTCGAAATCTTCAATGTAACATATGCAAAAAAAAAACTTGATTCCTCTATTGATCATCAACAAAATGGAGTTTGTTATCCCAATCTTCATCAAATTCTAACGCTTCTTCATTCTAAATAAGGCTTTGAACAAGTCAATCATGTTTCACCTTAAACTTAATCAGTGTTACTGCACTCGACCATAACTTCCACACAACTTGGTGTGTCATGGGATGAGTTTATAGGATAAAATACTTCACTATTTATAGTATCAAGACCAAGGCTTGTTTGTTAACAAAAGATATTCATAAATGCTCATTTCGAAAATAGTATTATCTTGATATTCTTGGATAATAATTACAAAATTAATTCATTTGCAATTAAGTGTGTTGCTCAAGGTTTTGGGTTTGGTACTTTGGCGTTTTCCATCTTTGGTGAACTTGGGGAGGACATAGTTATATTTTTGAAGAGACTACACAATCACCTGTCTAGATTTGATGTCAATGCTAAGAAATGTAATTTTTTTATAGATTAGGGATTGTGATCCAGAAAACAGTTGGAGCCCAGCTTGTTACTAGGATTCCAACTAAATTTATTAGTCGTCTCATGTTGTTGATGAATTTGCAATTAAGACAAAATATATTTCAATTCATAAATAAAATCTAGAATGTATACCACATTAGTTAAACTACCATGGCTAATTGCAAATCCATGTACTTTTCTAAATAAGTAAAATATAGTTACAAGTCGAGCGGAAGTGCTTTGCATGTCCATGGCAGAAGTTTTCAATATTAGGTATTTTTGCAATATTAAAGGAAAAATCGGGTTTTTTCTATAATCTCCTCAAAATTAATCCACGGCCAATGTGAATAGCTCACACGGAAATTTCTCGTCTAGATCTGACGACTGAATATTAAAGTCATTGCATCTGGCGTAATTAAACCGAGATCCATATAGCAAAGTCTTCAACTTTCGAAATCTTCAATGTAACATATGCAAAAAAAAACTTGATTCCTCTTGATTATCACACAAAATGGAGTTTGTTGTCCCAATATTCATCAAATTCTAACGCTACTTTCATTCCAAATAAGGCTTTGAACAAGTCAATCATGTTTCACCTGAAACTTAATCAGTGTTACTGCCACTCGACCATAACTTCCACACAACTTGGTGTGTCCTGGGATGAGTTTATAGAGATAAAATACTTCACTATTTATAGTATCAATACCAAGGATTGTTTGTCAACAAAAGATATTCCATAATTGCTCATTTTCGAAAATAGTATTATCTTGATATTCTTGGATAATAATTACACAATTAATTCATTTGCAATTAAGTGTGTTGCTCAGGGTTTTGGTTTGGTGCTTGGCGTTTTCCACCTTTGGTGAACTTGGGGAGGACATAGTTATATTTTTAAGGGACTACACAATCACTGTCTAGATTTGATGTTAATGCTAAGAAATGTAATTTTTTTTCAGGGATTGTGATCCAGAAAAGGGTTGGAGCCCAGCTTGTTACTAGGATTCTAACTAGCTTTATTCAGTCGTCTTGTTGTTGATGATGAATTGCAATTAAGACAAAATATATTTCAATTCATAAATAAAATCTAGAATGTATACCACATTAGTTAAAACTACCGTGTATAATTGTAAATCCATGTACTTTTCTAAATAAGTAAAATATAGTTACAAGTCGATCGGAAGTGCTTTGCACGTCCATGGCAGAAATTTTCAATATTAGGTTTTTGCAATATTAAAGGAAAAATCAGGGTTTTTCTATAATCTCCTCAAATAATCCAACGGCCAATGTGAATAGTTCACACGGAAATTTCTCGTCTAGATCTGACGATTGAATATTAAAGTCATTGCATCTGGCGTAATTAAACCGAGATCCATATATCAAAGTCTTCAACTTTGAAATCTTCAATGTAACATATGCAAAAAAAAACTTGATCTTCTATTGATCATCAAACAAAATGGAGGTTGTTATCCCAATCTTCATCAAATTCTAACGCTTCTTCATTCTAAATAAGGCTTTGAACAAGTCAATCATGTTTCACCTGAAACTTAATCAGTGTTACTGCACTCGACCATAACTTCCACACAACTTGGTGTGTCATGGGATGAGTAGTAGGGATAAAATACTTCACTATTTATAGTATCAAGACCAAGGCTTGTTTGTTAACAAAAGATATTCTATAAATGCTCATTTTCGAAAATAGTATTATCTTGATATCTTGGATAATAATTACAAAATTAATTCATTTGCAATTAAGTGTGTTGCTCAAGGTTTTGGGTTTGGTACTTTGGCGTTTTCCATCTTTGGTGAACTTGGGGAGGACATAGTTATATTTTTGAAGAGACTACACAATCACCTGTCTAGATTTGATGTCAATGCTAAGAAATGTAATTTGTTTTTTATAGATTAGGGATTGTGATCCGGAAAACAGTTGGAGCCCAGCTTGTTACTAGGATTCCAACTAAATTTATTTAGTCGTCTCATGTTGTTGATGAATTTGCAATTAAGACAAAATATATTTCAATTCATAAATAAAATCTAGAATGTATACCACATTAGTTATAACTACCATGGCTAATTGCAAATCCATGTACTTTTCTAAATAAGTAAAATATAGTTACAAGTCGAGCGGAAGTGCTTTGCACGTCCATGGCAGAAGTTTTCAATATTAGGTATTTTTGTAATATTAAAGGAAAAATCAGGGTTTTTCTATAATCTCCTCAAAATTAATCCAACGGCCAATGTGAATAGTTCACACGGAAATTTATCGCCTAGATCTGACGACTGAATATTAAAGTCATTGCATCTGGCGCAATTAAACCGAGATCCATATATCAAAGTCTTCAACTTTCGAAATCTTCAATGTAACATATGCAAAAAAAAACTTGATTCCTCTATTGATTATCACACAAATGGAGTTTGTTATCCCAATCTTCATCAAATTCTAACGCTTCTTCATTCAAATAAGGCTTTGAACAAGTCAATCATGTTTCACCTGAAACTTAATCAGTGTTACTACCACTCGACCATAACTTCCACACAACTTGGTGTGTCCTAGGATAATTTATAGAGATAAAATACTTCACTATTTATAGTATCAATACCAAGGCTTGTTTGTTAACAAAAGATATTCCATAAATGCTCATTTTCGAAATAATATTATCTTGATATTCTTGGATAATAATTACACAATTAATTCATTTGCAATTAAGTGTGTTGCTCAGGGTTTTGGGTTTGGTGCTTTGGCGTTTTCCACTTTGGTGAACTTGGGGAGGACATAGTTATATTTTTGAAGAGACTACACAATCACCTGTCTATATTTGATGTTAATGCTAAGAAATGTAATTTCTTTTTCAGGGATTGTGATCCAGAAAAGGGTGTTGAATCAGCTTGTTACTAGGATTCTAACTAGCTTTATTCAGTCGTCTCTTGTTGTTGATGAATTTGCAATTAAGACAAAATATATTTCAATTCATAAATAAAATCTAGAATGTATACCACATTAGTTAAAACTACCATGGCTAATTGCAAATCCATGTACTTTTCTAAATAAGTAAAATATAGTTACAAGTCGAGCGGAAGTGCTTTGCACGTCCATGGCAGAAGTTTTCAATATTAGGTATTTTTGCAATATTAATGGAAAAATCAGGGTTTTTCTATAATCTCCTCAAAATTAATCCAACGGCCAATGTGAATAGTTCACACGGAAATTTCTCGTCTAGATCTGACGACTGAATATTAAAGTCATTGCATCTGGCGTAATTAAACCGATATCCATATATCAAAGTCTTCAACTTTCGAAATCTTCAATGTAACATATGCAAAAAAAAAACTTGATTCCTCTATTGATCATCATACAAAATGGAGTTTGTTATCCCAATCTTCATCAAATTCTAACGCTTCTTCATTCTAAATAAGGCTTTGAACAAGTCAATCATGTTTCACCTGAAACTTAATCAGTGTTACTGCCACTCGACCATAACTTCCACACAACTTGGTGTGTCCTGGGATGAGTTTATATGGATAAAATACTTAACTATTTATAGTATCAAGACCAAGGCTTGTTTGTTAACAAAAGATATCTATAAATGCTTATTTTCGAAAATAGTATTATCTTGATATTCTTGGATAATAATTACACAATTAATTCATTTGCAATTAAGTGTGTTGCTCAAGGTTTTGGGTTTGGTGCTTTGGCGTTTTCCACCTTTGGTGAACTTGGGGAGGACATAGTTATATTTTTGAAGAGACTACACAATCACCTGTCTAGATTTAATGTTAATGCTAAAACATGTAATTTGTTTTTCATAGATTAGGGATTGTGATCCAGAAAAGGGTCGGAGCCCAGCTTGTTACTAGGATTCCAACTAGCTTTATTCAGTCGTCTCTTGTTGTTGATGAATTTGCGAATAAGACAAAATATATTTCAATTCATAAATAAAAACTAGAATGTATACCACATTAGTTAAAACTGAAAAAGCGGGGGTGTAACAACACCACCCAATATTTTGCTTTGCAATTTGTATGGACAAACTCGAATATACTTTTAAGAGAATCAACAAGACTCAATCAATTAAAAATATATCAACGAGTTTATATCTCTCTCTCTTGATTTGATTTCCTCAAACGGAAACTGCGAGTACTAATCAAATACAAGGAATAACTTGGATGGTACCAAAGACCAATATCAAAGGATCAATCAATGACAATCAACAACCAAAGGTTGGATTACTCTAATTGATGATCTAACGCACAACCTGTAATATTTCAATTATAAAGATAAAATCATATAATGTGGAAACTGAAATAACATAGACACCAGAAATTTTGTTAACGAGGAAACCGCCAATGCAGAAAAATCCCGGGACCTAGTCTAGATTGAACACACTGTATTAAGCCGCTATTGACACTAGCCTACGCCAAGCTAACTTCGGACTTGACTATAGTTGAACCCAATCACTCTCTCACTGATCCAAGGTACAGTTGTACTCCCTACGCCTATGATCCCAACAGGTTACTGCGTACTTGATTCCCTTAGCTGATCTCACCCACAACTAAGAGTTGTTACGACCCAAAATCAAAGGATTTAACAATATACAATTCTGTCTCACACAGACAAGTCTATCAAAGGATCAATGTGTCTCCCACAGAAAAACCATAAAATTTTAGTTCCGTCTTTTGATAATAATCAAGGTGAACAAGAAGCAATTGATAATCCGGTCTTATATTCCCGAAGAACAGTCTAGATAAATCAATAACCTCACAACAATCTTAATCGTATATTAGCGAAACAAGATGTTGCGGAATCACAAACAATGAGACGAAGATGTTTATGACTACTTTTTATATCTTTCCTATCAGAGATATTAATCTCAAGCCAATCAATCTGATTGTACTCGTACGATAGAAGATGCATGATCAGATGACACAACTACGATAAAAGTAGTATCGGTATGGCTTCACAATCCCAATGAAGTCTTTAAGTTGTTAACCTGGTTTTAGAAGAAAAAAACCAAAGGTTAAAGGATAAACGGCTCTAGCACGCAAACTAGTATCACACATGAGGTGTGGGGATTCGTTCATATACCCATAATTAATCTAATTTGAATACACAATCAAACTGATTACAAAAGTAATCAATTTAACTGTCATTTGTTTTTCTCGACATAAAAAGACTTATGGAGCAATAACTAAATAACCAAACAAGATGATTAATTTAGTTCAAGAATGCTCAACATAAAGTACCTTACGGAACAACCAACAAACCTAATCAAAAATTAATCAACTTGGTTGTATCGTGCTCAACATAAGACACATTACGGAGCTTCACAGTATTGCATAAAATATGGATCAGTGAAGATCAATATTGTGGAATACACAAGGATTCATTCTATCTTCCATCGCTATTTGCATAACGATTTTTAATAGACATAATCCTTGAACACAAAAGATTTTAACCTATCTTCCATCAAGGAATTGACAATATAGGCTTAACTTTTGTATATGTCAAAAGTATATTCATACTTAAATCAATACATGAATACCGATCATGAACGACTTTAATTTTGAAAAAATATGGGACAACATAGTTCACGGACGTAAACGCCAATATCCCATAAAAAATTGCAATATAACAAATCAAAAAGATTAAATACTGCAAACCACCATCCTCCAAATATTTTTAGAATTTAATACCAATAAACCTAAAAGAAACAAGAAGATGAAAAATAATAGCTATGTGTAGTCACAATCATTGCTATTCAAGCACTAGTTATTCTTCCAACTAAACCAAAAAGGAGACATACTAGGCAACAATATCTTTGAGAAATTCCTTATCATTGCCGAACTCCTTGTCGTCAACAACCAATGGAATATAAGGTTTGTGGAGGAAGGAGTCAATACCAACAAACCGTCTTGGCTGATGATGTCGAACCAGGGCCTTCTGAATTTCCAAAGATATTAAAACGCAAGCCTTTATTTCACTAATCTCCTTTCTTACTTCCTTCAACTCATCAAGAACATCGGAAAACTTCTGAGAGTTAGAAGGGACAACCCTTGGATTTCTTGTATTCCTCCTCTTTCTTTTCAAGGAAGGAGTTACTGGAGATTTATCTTTTTCCTTGATTGATAGCTTAACAATCATATGACATCTTTTCCATCCAAAGACATGATGCTTAAAGAACAATTATAAACAACTGGTTTTTTGTGAGTGGAATTCACAATCTCATTAAGCAGTCTTAAGATATAAAATATATCAGAGAGGAAAAAGGAATGTAGGGTTCACAACCTTTAAACAGGTTCGTGGACGCCCAATTCTAAACCCTATAAAGAGTAGAATTGTCGATAATAACCCTTTACTTTATTTGATAGACAGGAAAAAAAAACCTAAGGAAAAACTTTTCCTAAAGCCTGAGCGGTACACAATCGTATCTCTTTTTGATCAGGCACATGAGACAAGATTTACCAAACAACACAATTAATTTGTGTTGCGGTGAACAACAATTTGTCCACAATTTTCCTCTTGAGAGGAATCCTCAGACTTTTGTCTATCAAAGTGATTTGACCATACCTTCTTCTCTAATGATCTTATTTTTTCTTTGGAAACCAGCTTCTTGGACGAAGATAAAATACCACATACCTCAGTAGTCTTCTGAGCAAGTTTAAGCTTCCTTGCCAATCGATTTGATCTTTGTTGAAGTTTGTTGGCGTTCCTTACTTGATGTTTGTACTTGTAACATCTTGATAGTTCATGACCCTTCTGAGAACAAAACGAGCACGTCAAACTTGGATAGCATTCAAGCATCTGTGGTATGAAAGCAACCAGACACATAGTAGATCCTGAAACATTACAACCAGAGTTTCCAAAGGATGGGTCAATTGATTCTTCCAGCTTGATTGGATTATCTTCTTCACCGAAGCCATCAAGGTTGATATATGTATTGATACAATTATCAAAATTAATGTTTTCACATAGAAAACCAACACTTGATTTCCTATCTTCATCAGAATCATAGATCTCAAGCATCTCATCAAGTGTTACAGCAAGACCTTTGTTCCCAGTGTATTTTCTACGGTTTGGGCACTCGTTTGCAAAATGAACAAAACCTTTACACTTAAAGCACTGTGGCATATCCTCGTCATCATCCTTATCAGCATCTCTGTTTTTAGGAGGGACACGATTGTGAGGTTTGTATGACGACCTAGGTTTGTCTCTTGAAAACCGTTTACTTCTCTTCAATAGAAGATCCCTAAACTGTCTTGTGATCAAGGAGACTGATTTATCAAGATACATAAACACCCTCAGACTGATCATCCTAAACCGTTTACTTCTCTTCCGAAAAATCACCCTCAGACTGATCATCCTCAGATACATAAACACTTTTACTTTTATTAAGTAACTTAGTGTTCTTCTGTGCTTTAAAGGCAACATCCTTTCCGATTTTTTGGATGTATGCTCATGATCAAAGATCTTTAGCTTTCCAACCAATATATTTCTGGAAAGATTATCAAGGTTATTTCCCTCAACGATGGCATGCTTCTTAGACTCGTATCTATATGGCAACGATCTGAGAATTTTCATCACAATGTCCTTTTCAGGAATAGTCTTACCCAATGCAAAAGATGCATTAAAAATTTCAGACACTTTGTGATTAAACTCATCAAATGTATCTTCATATGCCATACGAAGGTTCTCCCAATCGGAATTAAGGTTTTAAAGCCTAACTTCCTTTTCACTGGAGTTACCTTCAAATACAGTTTCTAAGATATCCCAAGCATCTTTAGACCTAGTGCAGTTTGACACATGGTGCTGAAGATTTGGGGTAATGGCATGTATGATGGCATTCAATCCGTCGGAATTTTACTTTGCAGCAAGTATCTCGGCAGGATTATATTCACCAATATTCTTGGGAACGTTTACATCTCCAACTTCCACAACGGGAGCATCATGGCCATTAACAACATATACCCACGATTGAAAATCACGCGCTTGAAGAAAACATCGCATAGAAATTTTCCACCATAAGTAATTAGAGCCATCGAATACTGGTGGTACGTTAATAGAGATAGCTCCTCTGTCCATAGAGTCAGATGGCTACAAACACAGACTTTTGAGGTCTAAAACGTGTTTTCCTGCTCTGATAACAATTGAAAAAGCGGGGGTCTAACAACACCACCCAATATTTCTCTTAGCAATCTGTATGGACAAACTCGAATATACTTTTAAGAGAATCAACAAGACTCAATCAATTAAAAGTATATCAACGAGTTTACATCTCTCTGTCTTGATTTGATTTCCTCAAATAGAAACTGCGAGTACTAATCAAATACAAGGAATAACTTGGATGGTACCAAAGACCAATATCCAAGGATCAATCAATGACAATCAACAACCAAAGGTTGGATTATTCTAATTGATGATCTAATGCACAACCTTTATTATTTCAATTATAAAGGTAAAACAATATAATGCGGAAACTGAAATAACATAGACACCAGAAATTTTGTTAACGAGGAAACCGCCAATGCAGAAAAAACCCCAAGACCTACTCCATATTGAACACACACTGTATTAAGCCGTTACAGACACTAGCCTACTCCAATCAAACTTCGGACTGGACTGTAGTTGAACCCCAATCAGTCTCCCACTGATCCAAGGTACAGTTGTACTCCCTACGCCTCTGATCCTAGCAGGATACTGCGTACTTGATTCCCTTAGCTGATTTTACCCCACAACTAAGAGTTGCTACGACCCAAAATCGCATGCTTTAACAATAAAAAAATATGTCTCACACAGACAAGTTTATAAGGATCAATCTGTCTCCCACAGAAAAATCCTAAAGTTTTTGTTCCGTCTTTTGATAATAATCAAGGTGACCAGGAACCAATTGGTAATCCGGTCTTATATTTCCGAAGAACAGCCTAGATAAATCAATCACCTCACAACAATCTTAATCATATGGTAGCGAAACAAGATGTTGCGGAATCACAAACAATGAGACGAAGATGTTTGTGACTACTTTTTATATCTTGCCTATCGAAGATATTAATCTCAAGCCAATCAATATGATTGTACTCGTACGATAGAAGATGCAAGATCAGATCACACAACTACGATAAAATTAGTATCGTTCTGGCTTCACAATCCCAATAAAGTCTTTAAGTCGTTAACCTGGTTTTAGAAGAAAAAAACCAAAGGTTAAAGGAGAAACGACTCTAGCACGCAAACTAGTATCACACGTGAGGTGTGGGTATTAGTTTTGCAGAGTTGCTAGATGTCCCCTTTTATAGTCTTTCAAATCAGGGTTTCTCCTTGGTCACAAAGCAAACAATATCCACCGTTAGATGAAAACCTGATTTAGATTCCAGCTAATATTTCTCAACTGTTAGATCGAAAACTTAGCTTGTTATACACAAATGAATGTACGCTTCTAGGTTTGTTAACCGTACCCAAACGTGTACATTGTTGGTTCAACAATAGTTAACCAAAAGGTTAGCCATATGAGAATTTCTTACCAACAATATTCTTATTCACCGTAACTAGTTCAAGTGACTCAAATGAACTAGTTAGAGAGTTGTTCAATTGCAAGGAAATCTGATGTACTACACAAGACACAATTGAAGCAAAGATGATTTGATTCACTTGAATCGGTTCATGAACTTTATAGCCACGGTTTTCAATTTGCATTCCTTAGTCTTTACAAGTTTAAGTTCAGAAATCATCTTCAGATATATAACCATCTTAAGTTCGCACACTAGGTTCGCGGACTTAAGCAACCGGGCAGAGTTTACAAACTCCAGCAGAAAATCTGGGCAAAGACTTTTCGCCGGTTCGCGGACTGGGTTCGCGTAAAAAGTTTGTCATCTCCAGCAGAATTTCTTGGGATGAGAAGTTCGGCAGTTCGCGGACTTGGCAACAAGCCATTCTTCCGGTTTCTCTTGATCAACAAAGTTCGCAAACTTTAGTTCAAGGAATAGGACTTATGCACATATGTGTTTCCATAAAAATACTTATGTCCATCATTGGTTATGTAATCTAAACTCTCATTCAATCATTGAAACATTCTTAGAGGACGTTATATAGTTGCTACACCATTTCTCGTCAAAGAAATTTTCAAAGTGATTGAAACATATCATGACTTTCGTACTAGGTAAATATAAACATGGTCGAAGCGAAACGCTTACCAACACATATTTCGAGATATAAATAGGCGAGGTATACTCGGCTCGAAATACCAAATGTGTATAATCTAAGTATATATATAGCATACGACTTTTTGTCTCAAGAAGTAGGAGATAGAGTAGATAGACTTTTGAGTGACAGATAAGTTCAAGTCTTCACATACCTTTTTGTCGAGAAGTTCCACCGGTTCCTTGAGTAGTTCTTCTTCTTGTATGATGAATCGCCATGAAGTCCTTGAGCTCAACTACACTTTCTATCCTAGTCCGAGACTTAGTTATAGTAGACTAGAAATCAAGACTTGTAGTTTTGATCACTAACATTGACAAACATGCTTCAGATAACAACGCATGCGAGTTCGACCGAGCAATGCTCTAACAAAAACTACCATGGATAATTGCAAATCCATGTACTTTTCTAAATAAATAAAATATAGTTACAAGTCGAGTGGAAGTTCTAGCGGAAGTTTTCAATATTAGGTATTTTTGTAATATTAAAGGAAAAATAAGGGTTTTTCTATAATCTCCTCAAAACTAATCCAACGGCCAATGTGAATAGTTCACACGGAAATTTCTCGTCTAGATCTGACGACTGAATATTAAAGTCATTGCATCTGGCGTTCGATAATGAAATTAAATTAGAAAAAGTTAAAGTTTTTCGTTTCATTTACTCGCCCTAAAAAGTCTTAAAATATGGAGAGATGTGCAATCTTCTAGGAAAGGAAAACACACACATACATATGCTAAATATGGCTGATAAATTAATCTCTTCCAAATTAAGTTAGCAAATGAAAACCATAGCTATAATATGTTTGTGATCAATAACTTACCAAAAATGACATAATTGACAAAATCAAAATGTATCAAGATATCAACATGATGTGATCAAGATGGACATCTCTTTGGATGGAAATGGCATCTAGTCTTTGAGCATCAAAATGATTGAATATGAACAATAATAGATTATTGTTTGTTTCAAGGTAATAAAGATAAAGTGAAAAATGAGGGGTAAGTTGAAGTTTGTATGAGGTATGCATCATGTTATTATTATCGGCAATTATCATTGTAACCAGGACCTCCATAATAAAAACCGAATCCATTTTTTGTTGGTCGTCAATTTTCAAATCATAGCAATTTGGATTCGAAATGACGGGCTTAACATCTTCGGAGTCTTTTGCTTCATTATTTTCATCGATTACTTGAACATGATTGAAAAAACTAGATATTCTGAAGCCTCTTTCCGAAGTTAAATGACCGCTACCCATTTTAGTCGTAGTATGTCGTCCTTTAGATCTATCATTATATATTTTTCCACCGAAATCTATACTTGTTGTTGTCTTTGATAATTGGGTGAATAGAGAACTTGGATAATATCCTATGGGAATGCCTTGTAGTTGTATCCACCAATTTCCACTATTTTGGTCCTGCAAAATTATTAAATGTCAAATTTGATAACAAGGTTGGCAAAACTATGCGAGCTATACCTTGATTGCTTACATTGTCTTACCTTGTGTATACCGAAGGTGGAATCTTTTTGGCCTCCATTGAAAGTGGACATTTCCGTGAAATTGCAACCAAGTGCAACATCCGAGGATACATGCACAAAACCATCACACTCGTGGTTGAAGCAACTATTTTTGTAGTAATCGGTCTAACAAAATAAATAAATAATAAATAATATTGAACAACAATAAATGACCTTAAACCATCATTTGGTAAAATAGATTCATATATTTCTCCCCATGAGAGAGCTAGTAACATCTAATTAATATTCCTCCTAGTAAAAAGTATAACATTGTAATAATTCTTAAATTTTGATATGTAGATCAAATTCAAGATGGATATCATTGATATTAGAAAATGAATAGAATCAAATCATCAATGATAAAATAAATAATCAAGAAGAAATAAAATGATCTACATACCGAAATAGTAATTGAGACAATGTTTAACGTGGTTCGGTCAACTCGACCTACATACACAAGCAACCCCGTAGGGTGAATAATAATATTGATCATCAGAACATTTTGAGATGATTAAAAATTACATTGAGACTCTCTATCTATAGAGTAAGAATAATTAATATAGGATATTATATTGTTCTCTATAATATATATCCTAATTAACTAGAATATGAATAATAGGAAATTACCTAGATATTTGACTTGTCTAGAAAACTACCTAAATTACACAAGATCTTTTTATTCTTGGAAACTTAACTGATCTCCGTCGATATTCTGTGTTGTTTGATCTCTATCAATCTTCTGATAACTTGAGTCTTGATCACTTCATCTTGACTTTGACTTCAGTTTGAATATTGTTTGGTCTTCACTTCACGTGTCATGTATATCACGACCACTTGACTTAACCTTCACTTCACGTGCCTGACTACACAGTTACTTGATTCAGTCTTTACTTCATCATACAGTTTCCTCGGTCCTTTTCTGCACCTCAGATACTTGTTTGTATCTACTATATATTCTAATACCCCCCTCAAGTTGGACACGTAGAAAAACGTAGTGTGCAACTTGGACAGTTGAAGAAAACTTGTGACAAAAATATGTACTTCACCTTCGAACACGACACTTGATCTTCGGTAGCGGCGCTCGAAAGTTGAGACAAACTCAGTAACACTGTAGAATATACGTTTTGACTTCTGTTGAAAATTGTCTTGACTTGGCTAAGTTTGGTGAGGGTCCACGGTCCATAAACTTAATTTTTTTGAGAATCAACTTGCTTTGCCAATGGATTTGGTTAGTTTAATACTAACCATACGAAAAAACTTCATGTGTTCATCGACATGGAAAAATATTGGTAGACGTCTATGAGACTTTTCAAATGAAAAAGATTCTCCTAAAGGAAAATAATATTGCGGGAAGTTGTGGGAAATCGCAAATATTTTTATTAGTATAAAATATGATCAAAAATAAGACAATATTTTTCGAAAATAAAGGATGAAATATTTTACTGAATATCATTTAATGATATAATGATCTCACCAAGAATGGCAGTTAAAGAATTTCACCACTTTTAGCGTCCTTAAATATAAAGAGATATTTTACGTGGTAAAGATATGAAAAATAATCCAAAATAAAGATGGAATTATTTTGTGTAACCCAAGAACGGGAGATTTTCGTCCTTAAATGTAAGGAGATATTTTTATTCTATAAAAAATAGGGTGTGGTGTGCAGTAATCCTAAAAATATACCACAAATATGGAATTATTTTTAGCTGTAATAATCATAAAAATATACCATCAATGCGGAAATACTTTTAGTGAAAGAAACATATTTTCACATAATATCCACCCAAAATACTTTGGGAAAGATATATTATAAATGAATATCTTTGGATATAAAGATTCTTTGGAAAGTAAATCAATTACCAAAATAAGAAATACGAAAATTAAAATTTTCTGTTGGAGCAACAGTGAGTTCAGTTTTAGACCTTTTGGTTGGAAATCAAAACTGAAATGACATAGACGATCTCTGACACGAGACGTAAATACATACACCCAACATGTACAAAGACTCTTGTTGGGTCTGAATGAATTATCGGTCAACTAAATCAATGTTGAAGTTAGAACGAAAGTGATGTAAATACATCATTATCTTTGAAAAGGTATTTGAAGAGTATATTTGCTCGTAATAATCCAAGCTAAGAATATATTTGATATACTAAAGCATATTTTACTATTTTTGCAAATAAATCAATTTCTATGATCATGTGAGATAATAAATGACAACAGTGATCTTTGATGTTGAAGACATTAATAATCTTCCAAGAACACATATTATAACGTTAATGAAGTTTAAATTAAGTTGATGATCATACTCAAACAAATCAGAAACAAGCAATTTTGTTTGGACGATAAAAAAAAATATAACAAATTCAGAAAATAACTTTGTTACATATAATTGATCAAATTGTTTTAATGTTCAGTTTAAAATGAAATTATTATTGAACATTAAAATATGTTGCGGAAGCGACTGGATCGATAGCATCGCTTCTCTGATACCATCTTAAGTTTTGATATGTATATCAAATTCAAGATGGATATCATTGATATTAGAAAATGAATAGAATCAAATCATCAATGATAAAATAAATAATCAAGAAGAAATAAAATGATCTACATACCGAAATAGTAATGGAGACAATGTTTAACGTGGTTCGGTCAACTCGACCTACATCCACAAGCAACCCCGTAGGGTAAATAATAATATTGATCATCGGAACATTCTGAGATGATTAACAATTACATTGAGACTCCCTATTTATAGAGTATGAATAGTTAATATAGGATATTATATTATTCTCTATAATATATATCCTAATTAACTAGAATATGAATAATATAAAATTACCTAGATATTTGACTTGTCTAGAAAACTACCTAAATTACACAAGATATTTTTATTCTTGGAAACTTAACTGATCTCCGTCGATCTTCTGTGTTGTTTGATCTCCGTCGATCTTCTGATAACTTGAGTCTTGATCACTTCATCTTGACTTTGACTTCAGTTTGAATATTGTATGGTCTTCACTTCACGTGCCATGTATATCACGGCCACTTGACTTAACCTTCACTTTACGTGCCTGACTACATAGTTACTTGATTTAGTCTATATTTCACCATACAGTTTCCTCGGTCCTTTTCTGCACCTCGTATACTTGTTTGTATCTGCTATATATTCTAATAATAATGATCTAACCCTGAAAAAGAAAAAAACTGGATGGCTTTCCGTAGAGTAGTAGCACTTACAGTCCAAAGTATAAAGAATCTGGTCTGGTAATCACCGTATAAGTGTTGAGATACCTATTTAAATAAAAATCAGAGTTTAATGATACAACGAAAAATCATTTTAAATTCAAGTTTGAATTATGGAAACATAACTCGCTTGGATGGTTAACTTACTAGCCATCCTGCTTCAATAGTATTGTATGATTATGAAGCGAAGGATGATTAAGAGAAGATTGTTTGTAGATATCATAACAATCGATTGTCTCATCTTTGTCAACCTATGCCATAAAAATCAATGAGTATATGAATACTCCGAGAAGCATGAGAGTACTATACAAAAAATATGACCAACGTTTTACCTTAATGGTTTTGATTATTGCTTTGTTCAAAATATTCGAAATTTTTCTTCCATCAACTAATTCTTCTGGAATTAAAACTACAAAACTGAGTATCGCTAGAATGAGTAGGTTTGAGTTTATGAACATTATTAGTCCGATTCTTCTTCGAAACCAGTAATACAACGTACATAAAATATTCCTACATGTAAGGTAAAGAAATTGATTTATACGGGATTCCATAGAATATGCGTCATTGATTGTTTACTTACTGTAGATATACAAAAATATATTCTTACTCAAATATCTTCTATAATAATTGTAATATATATTGTTATGACTTTGATTTGATATCACGCAGCAAATATTCTAGATTTTACGTATTTATAACCAACACAAAGTAGGTATAAAATTTATGATTTTATGCATGCAAAAACTGGTTTTATTGGATATTCCAATTTCCTCATTAATTACTAAATATTACTATTAATAATTGGATTTATGAAAGTAGATGAATCAATTTGGTTTTCTTTATTGAAAGTATGTGTTTTATTTGGATAGCTCCATTCATTGTAAAGCTTCAATTTAATAGGTGAATAATTTTTGTAGAAGACGAAAGGACATTGGCCCGATGATCACGAATGCAACAATTTGGGAATTGTGGAAGGAACAGAATGGTCCATTCCATCGAAGAAATAAGTCTATAGAGATGTTTCAAATATATATATATATATATATATGAGCTAATTTTGACGATTAAGTAACGTTTATTCTTTGATGTTCAACTGAAAATTTATTTAGAGATTATTCGATTCCACATATTTTATTTAATTGGGTGGAGATTTGTTTGACATATTATTGAGTGTTGCAAACCCTTGATCTCCAGGATCTCCTTTGTACGTTATTTTTTCATTATGTATAACCTTTGAAGAACAAATACAAGAAGAAATAATACTTAGATTATCCTTGTATATTCTCATCCGACACTCAAAATACCTCATGCCAATATCACTGTAGCATTGTGCTAAACTAAGTTTAAAGCTCGTCAACTCCAAAAATATAATCTATCAAAATAAAACAAGAAAACTCCACATAATATTTTGTTTTTTGGTAAAAAAGAATAAAATTAAAAGAAACAAACAAACATGCAAACAAGTTAAAATGAATCCTACATCCAGTGCCACAACCTAACCAGACATACATCATACAACCGCAATGAAACACAAATTGTTTTACAATGGTTCTTAGCGGTCCTTCTCCTAAACAACTCCAGAACCGCTTCAACCTCGAAAAGAGAAATAGTGAATCTTTTTGTGTGCAGTGGGTCATAAACTGAATGCCACGAGACTCAGTAAGAAAGACGCTTGTAAAAGACGATTTTAAGTTGGGACACCTAACAATCAAAACTTATTCTAGACCTGATTTATTAATAAAATAAACCATATATTTCACTAATCATTTTTTATTGTTAAAAAAAAACCGGGTCTAGAACCTAGATAAACTTAATTTTTTTCTCGACCTAAAATTAAACTCCATCAAATCGGGTTTGTTTGAAATATATAATAAGAATGTTGTAATAATAATACAACCGATACAGGCTTTACTGCTCAATCATTTCAAAAGCTACAGGCTTTAAACTCCGTTGAGTCTTCTTTATTAAACGACTCAAGATTTCATTGGAAAAAATTTTGAGGAGTTAAAAAACTTGCTCCTAGAATTCTTAATTTTGCTTGGAGGGCTATCCATGGTGGTCTGAGTGTGTCGAGTAAGATTGGTAGATTCATAGATTGGGTCCCAACTGAGTGTATGATGTGTTGTAATGGAGCAGAAACTGTAAATCATATGTTATTATAAAGCCCCCTGACTCGGGATATTATTTTTGCGTGCCCTTTAAGCTTGAGATTGCAGCACTCTACATTGACTCTATTAAGGAGTTGTTGGCTTCTTGATTACTGATTCAAGATGAGAATTATACCTTCAATTTGGGGGTGTGAATGATGTGGGCTATTTGGAAAGGCAGAAATCAGCTGGTCTTTGATCAAAAACCAATCAACATCCAGTCAGTTATCTCTCAAGGTATGTATTGGTTCAATACATTCTACTTCAATGATGCTCCACCTACTATGCAATCACCCTCAAATGCTAGAAGATCACAACAGTGGAGTTCACCTAAACCTGACACTATAAAAGTAAATGTGGATGCGTCTTGGCGGAATATCGGATCTTCTTGTGTTTTGGTCGCCAGGAATGACCTTGGAAAGTTTATTTGTGCAAAATCTGACACCGGTGATATCCAGAGTCCCTTAGCTGCCGAAGCATCAGGGTTCCTTCTAGCCATGACCATGGCATATGAAATGAAATTTAAGAAGATAATTATTGAAGGGGATGCTAAGATGATGATTCAAGCGTTAAATGGGGGTTTGTCTAGAATTCCATGGAGGATAATTCGTGTTATGTGGACCAGATTAGGAAGATTGTTGAGGAAGATTGTTGACAAGTTTGATCAAGTTCAATTCTCATCTATTCGGCGAGAGGCAAATGAAGTTGCTCACCGGCTCGCAGCTTATGCTTTTAAGCATTATATTCACCAATCGGTGGATATCTTCCCCACCCCTGCATCTCTTCCTGCCTTTTTTCCGAAGAAGCTGTAGTCTCTACTATTTAGCTTTATTTTTGTTTTTCTCGGTCAAAAAAAATAAAATACAACTGATATACAGAAAAAAGACATTTCTTGCTGGGACTCCTAAATGACTAAGCTGCCCTCATTTTGATTACTAAGCTATCGTAAAAACTTACATTAAATAAATATTTGAATACTTACAAAATGGTATTGTTTTAAAATAAACCAAAAACCTAATGATATCTTTCAAGATACATACCCGATTTTCATAAAATTTATTTATTTGATTCATCCACGTAACAAATGTAAACAACAACATAATAATATTTTTTTTACATAAAAGTTTTTACTGTTTTCAAATTTCTTACCGTCGAACTCACATGACTAGTAGATTATAAAGTGGGGAGCCGAAATTTCAATCACGGCGGGCAGTTGATCAATCAAAGAATAATCACACGACTCTTTGGGATGGAAAAGTAAGATAAGAAGAAGATATACCCAGAAATAGTAATAGTAGTAGGCAACCTAACATTTTAACCACTGACCAAGAAAATATACATGCCCTACGGCTATCACGGGGGTCTGTCACAGTCATCCTCCTAGTGGACGACGAATAAACAATCGTATCCCTGAACCGACGTCATTAACGACAGTGATGGGGTTATAAATTGAATGCACAATCACCACCCACCACTGCCACTTCTACTCAACAGTTTGGTCGGTTTCCCCCATATTAAATGTAGATGGCTCCGCCAGTTGTAAAATCAATCAAGACTCGCGTGTTTATACAAAATCCGTCAATTTGTTAGGCCATTTTTCTTGTGGTAACAACAGCAAGATAAGCTAAAAGTTAGATCAACAAAATCATCTGACGGGGACCGAAATGAAATTTGATGAGCCTTTTGTGCTTGGCAGTTGTATCGTGATGTATCCCGTTAATCTAACAGAAGGCGTCCACTCTATCGAGTTTCAAACTTTATGTCGCTATACTGCGTGTAGTATAGTGGTGAAGGAAAGAAAAAGAAAAAGCATTTACCAAAGTTGTACAACAACTCCGACTACTACATAAAAGCCAAACAACCTACGAAAATATGGTTCGGCAAGAAAATTTGGCAACCAGAAAAGCGCTTAGCCATGAATAGAAAATTGCTTAATCATGCAAATTCTAGGTAAATTTTGTCGTATGTGCAAATCCATGACTCCACGACTGTTCAATGTGATTAGCAGGATATTTCTTTTGGTCAAGTACTTAATGTTTAGTGTCCTTCAAGCTCTGCAGACCCTGTACCTTTGTTGCTTGGTGTTCTAGATCTCATTCCAAAGATAAGTTCTGGCGTTCTTCGAAAATCAGGATATATAGAACCAAAATATTCTTGTACTGCGGATATGCAAGAATTTTGACCTGTTGTGGCTGTCCACTCAATAGTACAAATTTACCAAGTCCACACATTCTAACACGAGTCCTTCTAGATGCTAAAGTTTTCTCCCATGGGAACTCTGACTGAGAAAAATCATACGCGCCGGCATTCACAGCAAACAGTTGGATATAACGACACATACACCGCGGGATATCCACAGTTCAGCTTAATGACAAGGTGGGAACTCAGAAATGTACACCTTTCAATAATTCCAGGTCTACAGATAAAATCCATTCTATCTAATAATTTTCCAAGGGACCAGAAAAAGCAAGGAAATGGTGTCTCATCATGCAGAACATGACAAATCTTAAACCTACTTTTCTTTTTGCCAAGTCATTTGGTTTTCTCACCTACACAATTCCAAATGGCAGGATTTCAGTGGTTATCAAAAGGCTCTGATTAATGATAGGCTCATTAAGTGCTTATATTATCTAGTGTCCTTCCACCCAAGAATCTAATAATCTTCTTCTTTTCTTGCTTCTAATCACATCTTTTTTTTTAGACGGCAAAAGTCAATAATCCTACCGAACACAATTTTGAATAAGAGCATAATATACAAACCAAACTATTCCCACTTCTTGCACCATTAAATTCAACCATCTCTAGCTCTTTTCTGTCGTTCTTTGATTATTTTTCATCTGTTGCAGTATCTGCTCATGAGATGCAGCTAACTCATCTTTGTTTCATGTTACCTGTCGATCTCGATGAAATCGAGCAACCAAGACAGGTACCAGGAACCATAAACAAAGAATTAGATATGGAGAAGGAAAAGGAAAAGGAAAATCATCGTCGTTACCATCATTTTATTGCTTTCATCCGTAAATCGCTTGAACGTTTCTGTAACCATAGATGGGTTGGGTTCTGCAAAGATTTTCCGAAACATCATAAGCAGAATTACGCGGAAACTTTTCAGGATATTTCTGGAATCTTATTGTCAGATAAGTTGAACAACAACAATCCAAGAATTTTCAGTTATTCTGAGCTTTATATTGGTACTAATGGATTCAGTGAAGATGAAATTCTTGGAAGTGGTGGTTTTGGTAGGGTATACAGAGCAGTTTTACCTAGTGATGGAACTGTTGTTGCAGTGAAATGTGTTGTAGAGAAAGGGGATAAAATTGAGAAGACATTTGCTGCAGAATTAATGGCTGTTGCACAGCTTCGCCACCGGAATCTTGTCAAGTTGCGCGGATGGTGTGTTCATGAGAATCAGTTATTGCTAGTTTATGATTATATGCCTAATAGAAGTCTTGATCGAGTACTCTTCAAGCAACAAGAAAAGACAGGAATTGCACCTTTGAGTTGGGAAACCCGGTGGAAAATCATATCTGGTCTGGCAGGTGCTTTGTTTTATTTACATGAGCAGTTGGAGACTCAGATAATTCACCGGGACATCAAAACGAGTAACGTGATGCTTGATTCGCATTATAATGCTCGGCTTGGTGACTTTGGCTTGGCTAGATGGCTCGATCATGAACTCCAACTCCCTACCTCATTGCCTACGCTTACACTGAGCACAAGAAGTCAAAAGTTCCGTTTAGCGGAAACAACTAGAATTGGTGGAACAATTGGTTACCTGTCACCTGAGAGCTTCCAGAGAAATACAATGGCTACCGCAAAATCCGATGTGTTCAGCTTTGGAATCGTTGCACTGGAGGTTGCATCTGGGCGTCGAGCAGTTGATCTTGCATATCCGGATGAACAGATAGTTCTGCTTGACTGGGTACGGCAGCTTTCTGATGAAGGAATGTGTCTGAAAGCCAGAGATCTGCAGTTGCCAGAAGGATCTTATAAGGGTTCTGATATTGAGCGGCTTATGCATCTTGGTCTGTTATGCTCACTGAATTCTCCACAACAGCGACCCACCATGAAATGGGTAGTAGAAGCACTTTCAAGCAATTTTGTTGGTGAGTTACCAGCTCTCCCGTCGTTTCAGTCACACCCTTTTTATATCTCCTTGTCCTCTGCAACCACCACTGCCACCAGAACAACCATATCAACAATATCTGCTGCATCAAATTCATCTATTTACTTCACTGCCACTGAAGACACCATGTTTTTGACTGCTGAAAATGGGGAAAGCAAAAGCAGATCTGACGAACGTATGAAGACATTCATATCGGTTGATACACCACGAGAGATATCTTATAAGGAACTTGTTTCTGCCACAAATAACTTTTCAGAAGATCGGAGAGTCGCAGAGCTGGATTTTGGAACAGCTTACCATGCCTATTTAGACAATCACCACGTCTTGGTAAAACGTCTGGGGATGAGGACATGTCCAGCTTTGCGGTCTCGCTTCTCTGATGAACTTCGGAATCTGACAAGGCTTAGACATCGCAACCTTGTTCAGCTCCGTGGATGGTGCACCGAACAAGGAGAAATGCTGGTAGTCTATGATTACTCAGCTTGTCAGCTTTTAAGCCATCTTCTCTTTCAACATCGTCAGGAGAACACAAACCTGGCTTTAAAGTGGAGTCATCGGTACAAGATAATGAAGTCACTTGCATCGGCCATCCTTTATCTTCATGAGGAATGGGATGAGCAGGTCATTCATAAGAACATCACTTCTTCAGCAATTATTCTTGATCAGAACATGAACCCGCGTCTAAGTTGCTTTGCCTTAGCTGAATTCCTGGCCAGAAATGAGCATGGCCCCCATGTCATTATTGACCCTAAGAAATCAGTTCAAGGGATCTTTGGTTATATGTCACCGGAGTACATTCAGACTGCAGAAGCAAAGACCTCCACTGATGTTTATAGCTTCGGAGTGGTGGTGCTTGAGGTGGTGAGTGGAAGAATGGCAGTTGATTTCCGCCGACCTGAAGTGTTACTAGTAAAGAAGGTCCATGAATTCGAGAATCAGCAACGGTCCCTATTAGAACTAGTTGATGGGAGACTAGATGGAGACTATGATCACAAAGAGCTGGCGAGGCTGGTAAGATTGGGAAAGGCTTGCACAAATTCAAACCCAGAATTGCGGCCAAGCATGAGGCAGATTGTAAGTATACTTGATGGAAATGACTCGCTGTTAAAAGAAGTGCAAAGACCGGAAAATCCGGAAGAATGGCGGAACCAGAATGGCTGTTCTTTATCATTGATCAGAAGAATCCAAGCACTTGGAATACAATGAACATCCAAACAGATAAACTGATAACAAAGGTACAAATCTACAGATCAAGACTCCTATAGTTTTTTTCCTATTATAAGTAACAGTTTTGTAAAGAAAACAGCACTACTTTTCTTTTCTTTTCTTTTTTTTGTTATTTTTTTAGCTGTATATTGTGTGACCAGTTGAGAGATGTGTAATATAGGATTATGGAGATTTAACAACTACAGGTTTAAATAATATTGTTAGCAGGGTGAAGGTTATGTATGTAAATTGTTTTTCTATTTGATTATGAGTTTCACATTCCAGTGTGTTTTGTATGTATAGTTGTGATGCAAAAGACTGAACTGAAACAACATATTTCACATTTCTTACCTGCGTTACAAATTTCATAAGAATTCCCTATATAGAACTGAAGATACATAGATGCAGATATAAAAATTACATCAATACCAGTTGTAAACTTGTAATCTACTAGAATGTCAAACCACAAACAGCAACAAACTATGTCAATTCAAGCCAACAAGAAATTAGGTAACTTATATTTTAAGATGTGACGATTCCACATACAATTTCAGGATTTTAGTGTCACCTCTTAAAGTTGCTTCTCTGCTACTCTGATGTCCAATTTCCCCATCTTCATCAGACCAGTCACAAGACATGTTCCTTCTCGTCATCAGCATCAATCCCTACCCAATTCGTCAATGCAAAGAGGAATTCTTTGAAGCTGACTTTTCCACTGTTGCTCCAGTCCATTTCTTCTGCATTAGCAATAGGGAGAAACACGGAATGAATTTTGCTTTGTTAAAATATATTGAAGTCATGAGCACCAGAACATCACCACCTAAGCTTTTTAAACTACGTGCAGATGATTCAAGGGCTGATGTTAAACAAAAGTGTTCTTAGATGGAGTTAGAAACTTTTATAACAGGTTCATATCTAGTGAGGATGACAGTTTCACCAGAATCAGCCGTCATTTCAACTGGTAAAAGAGGGGAGTTGGAACATACTGAACCGATTTCTGGAAATGCGTCCAGGGGATTTTTCCCACGGAGAAGCCTCGTTCAGTGCCATTACCATCTCTTCCTTGTTCAGTTTCCCATCACCATTCTTATCAAGAAACATAAATGCTTCAACAATCGTATCAAAGGTGGCCTCCAGTTCAGGAGATCCCATCCTTGAAATCTGGAAGGAAAGAAAGAAGACAAAAGTCACCAACAACCACCAAGAATCTTGTAAACATGAAAAAAAAAAAAAAAAAAGTATTATTACTGGATTGGAGTTTGTTGTCGGTACAGAATGAGAATTTTCTGAAGAGTCCATCAGAAGATAGATGAGACATAGAAGAACCACAAACTCATTCAGTTGTATTCCTTCGATTCCATCCACGTCACAAGCCTGAAAAAGATCTTCTATTTCTCTCTCGGTCAGATGGAGTTGCAGTTTGTTTAAGCAATGCTTTAGCTCCTCGTGGTCAATTGTTCCATTTGAGTCCTCGTCTAAACAAATAAAATATGTAAAAAGTTAAAGACCTGTGCTTGTCCATTAACTCTTCCAGAAAAGTGAAAATCTGAAGAATAGTATGGCAAATGAACAAAATAAACACTAGCGAAATTCACCATATTGATCAAACACACTCTTGATGTTCTTTAATCCTTCTTTGAACTTGGGAAACCTCAAGATTATGCTATTAATTGATTTAAAAGTGTTAGGTTCAGAAGAGCCTCTTTTCTTGATGGCCTCCACCATTTTCTTTTCAAGCTTTGGATTTAGCCTCTTATACTTGCTCGATGTATTGCAACGACAAAGCATGCCTTGGACTTTGTCAGAGAAAAAAGACTTCAAAGAGGAACATAAGCAACAGGAACCTGAAATGACATGTGAAGGAGTTATGTTAGAGACATTAAATCGATTGAAAGATAATTTTGGGGAAAGGATTGAAATGTTGTGAAGGTGGGGATATCATAGCTACCCTCAAATTTCAACTCATTTCACAGAGCGAAAATCTTTACGGAGCACTTGATTATAGCTAATGCACGAAACTCCTTGATTCATATGAAATAGGCAATGATTGCATGTGTTATTCTCCTAATGCAATTGAATGGATGTTGTTAATGCTACACAACAACTGTAACTTGAACTTGAGAGTCATTAATATGCAATACTTACTGCACCTGTACCAAGTTAGCCCATGAATAACTGTAAACTGCAACATCCCAAAGCACACCCCTAGTAACCTGAGATACTTCTCACAGTGTCCTAGAATCTATTACATTCTCCCATATCAACTGGGAAGTTCTAACATTCCTAAGATTTTTCGGTAGACAGATGAAGGTTCTTAGCTTATGCTACGAAAAGGAACCACTTACAGCTATTTTCCCTTAGGAACTTTATATCTGCTAACAGCTACGATCTTTCTAATGCATATGTCGACAACAATGACAAGTCCAACATCGAAAAGAATGAATGCCTCCATAAATAGAAGAGGATAACCTATGGAAACAATTGGTGAGATAACCTTGTCATGTCATGGTCGAAAAGTTGGTCCTACAGCTCTCTTATAATCATGAAATCCAAAATGTTAGAGACATCAATCTTTCGCACTAATAGAGCATGATTCTTGATGAGATCATAAACTGAGGATGAGATTTTAGCAAAAGATTGAAATTCGGAAAAATGATCTAAACGATGATAAGAAATCCTCACTAAGAATCCTCCTTTGGATCCTCTACCAGGTAAGCCCAGACAGAGTTGATGCATACTTTGGTCACGATTTCACCAAGAAAAAAGGTGTACACACAAAATAAGGCTGAAAAGTTCTCAATTTTCACATCCATCAAAAACCCTATTCACACAATAAGATCATTTTTTGAGTAATTGAAAGCAAACCCATTGATATATATCTCATGCGAATCAAAAATTGGCAGTAGGAATCAAGAAATACAAAATGATACATACAACTCCACAATACTAATAAACCCTACCAATACCATGATAAAGGTACTAAATTTTCAGTACTGATTTCAAATTAGTTAAAATTTCAACCCCATGAAATTGATCTTTTCAGTACCCAGAGTGAACAGTAATTCATAAAATGGTTTCTATGAACACAAAAATTGAATTCTTAAAAAAGAAAGAAAAGGGTTCACTGTAACAATGAAAAGACAATAGAAAAGACACAATGAAAAGAAAGCTTGCCTGGTGATTCTTTCATGGCGTCTGATTTCATCCAAGTATAATCAATCTGTCACAGTCTGTATCAACAAGTGGAAAGAGAGAGAGGGTGTGGTGGAATGGAGTGGAGTGGAGAGGATACTCGAGTATTAAGTAGAGAAAGTGAGAGAGCAAATGAGGAAAAAGATGGACGACAAAGAGAATAGGGAAAAGTGGGTTGGTATACAATAACTAAATAAGCAAGACTGTAGGAGTATCTTTGGTGGTGGTGGTCACCATTTTTCTCATAAAGAGGACACATGCTCATGGTAGCTCGCATACAGTACCATCATTTCAACGAATATCCGCTGGTCTATGTTTTGGTCCTTACATGGGCACATTTTTTAGTTGCATGGTCACCACTCAAACTTTTGGCAAAAACCAAACTGGGGGAGGATCATGCCGTACTAGCCTTGTTTGTTTTTGCGCATTTGGTTATATCATGACAACCTCATTTCCCATGCACAAAAACAAAAATTACCTTCCTAAATTTTGAGATTAGATTTTCAATATCGGCGAACAAAGAATGAGTTTTAAGATTTTCATAAAAGTCTTTCTGATTTATCTTCTTAATTTTTTTTTGGGCATCACTCACTGCCACGATTTGTTGATCCTTCTTAATCGATATCCTCTCGCATAGCCTCTTCTGGAGAGAAATTCTTTCTACATCACTCAGTATCACGATTTATTATTCTTTTTTAGTCCACGCCGTTCACAGAGCCTCCTTAATAATAGCTCGTATTTCTTCTTACTCTGCAGAGAAACAAAATATGTAACTTGTTTCTTCTAATAAGAATTGGTGCCCAGAATCTCTCAATATAAATCTCATCTTCTCTTTTGTTGAGGAGGTATTCCAAACCCCGTCACAATTAACCTTAATCCAATTACTAGAAGGAAGAGTCCAAGTAGATTGATTCGAAGCAGCAGTTATTGCAAAGTTTTTCTATAGATATGGTTGATTTGTCAACACCGCCAGCACTGATTTTGCTCTAGCCAAAATTGAATTTGGTTCTTCAATTTTTTTCATTGAATTTCTGCTAGTCCAAAGTGACCAATCTATACAAGTAATCATCGGAAAAGTTTCATCATTATTAGAATCATCTTTATATGGGTTTAGCTTCAGACAATATCTAACCTATTTAGCGAAGGTAAGATTTTGAAATTGAGAATTTGATATATTTATTTGGGACCATATTATGTTCAATTTTGAGTGTTGTTTACGGGTAAAAACTGATTCTGCTGGTTTTGGTAAATTTCTGTGCGCTACCGAGAAACGAATCTAAATCCTAAACAAATGCACTGCACGTGAGTACTTTAGATTCGAGAGATCAATCTGTACAATACTGGCCTAAACCAAGAAATAGCCGTTCCAGTCTTGCTTCGGTCACAAAGTGAATGAGAAGGGTTGATCTTAGGGAGGGAAGCGAAGAAGGTGTTGAAATCAGAATGGTTAACTCTGAAGGTGTGGCTATTTTATGACTTGTATCAGAACATGGAACTGGCTTGCGGAATGTAAGCTATCAGTTCTTGGTATTTTATGGATACTTGTGTTGTTAACCAAAACTCCGTTGTTAGTCCAAATAGGTTGCAAACCTATTTATACAAGTCATTGAGCACCCCTGATCTCGTAGGAAGTGGAGATAGTTAAGTAGTGGAGAAGTGGGGTTGTGTAGAAGCGGTTTACCATCACATTCCCATTGTGAGGGGAAACTGATCAGCCTTACACCCACTATTCTCTTATTTCTATTTAACCGTCCGCTCTTTCCTGACACTTTCTTGTAATGGGTGTGTTGCACACCACACGCTGTAAACCGCCAGACCAATACCCTGATGGGTATCCCCCAGTTTGTGACATGTTTGATATCTCGAGTGTTTCGTGGGAAAATGTGCAACAAGTTGCTGAGTGGGTCTAATGTGCAAGACATAGTTATTATGACCAATCGCACGCAAGCTAAGCGGCATAGTGGCACTTGCCAATGACATAGTGGCAAAGTAGCGCTCGTGGCTTAATGGCAAAGTGGCGTCTGCCAGTGGCATAATGGAAAAGTGGCACCTGCCAGTGGCATAATGGCAAGATGACAAAGTGGCGCATGTCAATGGCATATCGGCAAGGTGGCGCCTGCCAATGGCATAGCGGAAAAGTGGCGCCTGCTATATCTTGACATATTGGTGTTAGATCCAAATATGGCTTAATGATATTAGCTCTAGTTTCCACATCGAACTCAATGCCTAGGTGATGTTATTTGGCATAGGGCGACATAATGGCCCTGCCCGAATTAGGGTTTGGCATGTCAAAACCCTAAATGGCGTGTGTCGCTATGTGGTGCGGCGGCATCTTGGCAAGTCCGACCTTGGCCGTTTTTATCAAGGAAATCATGGCAAGGTCATGACTAGAAAATAGGGTTTCCTGTTGGTTTAACCAAAGCCATTAAAACAAAAATTCTATTCTGATCAGGATAACCTGGTTAGAGTGTGAATATTGCTCCATTAATGGTGAAGAGAGTATGAGCCAAATTGGAATCTTTTAGGTCGTTTGATTAGCTTTAGCTATAAAGTTATTTTGGCCACGCTAGGATTTGGCCATGGGTTTCCAAGATCCTAAAACATCATACAAGGATCTGTTATGGCATTGGCCATAAACAAAGAGTGTGGTAGCACGCAGCTGCGGCGTTGTGGCACGTTAGTATATCGCTGTCGCGGGATGGCATGTCCTGCCAATTGGCACGCTGGAGCGATTCGGCAGGTTGGCTAGCCAACCGTCATGGCCCTACGATGATCACTAGGCGCTGTTTGGGATGGCTTGTAGGTAATCTCAGCACCTTGGCGCGGATTGCAGGAGTGGTGTTGGCACGTTGCTTGTGGAGGCATGGTGATGCCTATTTGGGCGCGTCAAGAGCGGCTAATCTTAATAAATGAAGTTGCCAAATCGTGCGGCCGTAATTGTTTTTTGGATACTAGCTTGGGCCTTCTAGATTAGGCTCCTAATGGAATTAGGCGCTTCCACCCACCAACTTTCAACTTTATTAAAAGTGTGTGTGGCGGGTTTTGAGCGATCTGATTGATCGATGGCAAAAAGAGGGGGGCGGCAAGCAACATGGGGCCGGCCACATTCCAAATGCGTGTGGCGCATTTAGAGCGACCTGATTGGTCGACGGGAAAGAGGGCCGGCAAGCAATGTGGGGCCGGCCTCATTCCAAATGCGTGTGGCGCATTTAGAGCGACCTGATTGGTCGATATAAAAAGGGGTTGGCAAGGGCAACATGGAGTGTATCCAGCAGCCACAGGCGGCGCCTGTTGGAGCACATCAGCCAGTTATGTGGTCGTGCCTCCTTTGTCATTGCTTTTATTTTCCACAGTTCCTCTTTTGTTTCTTGTTTTATGGTAGGTCTTTGTACCTACTAACTCCATGGCGGATTAGTTCCCATCTTATCTAGGTTTAGTCTCGACCAATAGGGTTTGAGATATTTGCACAAGGCGCAAAAGACCTATTTTTTACAAATTAATTGGACTAAAACTTGAATCTTGTGAGCTATCACAAAATTGAACAAATTTAACAAATTCTGTGTGTTACACAAAATTCTTTTATTCTCGGAGGGAAGTTAGCGCGTCTTCTGATTGAGCATTTTCATGCATACCTTAATTTTGATACTTCGGGAAATTCATGCTACCCAGCTGCAAATGAACAGTAATTGTCATGTCGTACCAATACTAAGGGTTCATCTAGGGAACATAGAATATGAAAAATACTCAATAAAACATACACTAATGAGTAATGCAGACGAGAGTTTACAGAATGTTTGCGATCGTTGATACATGCACCATTCTGGATAAATATACTGAGTTGCTCAATACATGTGTGAGTACAGAGGCCATGGCACTCATTACTTTTAAATGGATTAGTCCTTTTGCAGAAGGCACCTTAAACACGGGGTTTTACAATTTTATCCCTGAACTAAAAACCACCATCAACATTAAGTCCCCTGCTTAGCACGTAACAACGATATTGTTGCGGGATAAGCATTAGATGGTGACAGACGAAGATAAAATCAAAAAGGAGAGACTTGTAGAGATTAGCAGGAATAATCTGACCGTCCTTTGGCAATAAGTATGGGCGGCTGGTAACCTTGGCGATTTAATAGTTCGGTCGCGGAGCGGTGATATTGGCGCGCTACTTGTTCGGCCATGGAGAGGTGATCTTGGCGCGTGGCTTGTTCGGCCTTGGATCGGTGATCATGGAACACTTCTTGTTCGGCCTTGGAGCGGTGGCGTCGCGGGGCCAACTGCCTTTCTCCCTGCATGATACAAAAAGGAAACCCCTTTTCTACTCAAATTCCAAAAGCGCTATGTGTATAAAAGGGAATCGTCCCTCTCTCTTTTCCTTGTTTTATTTGCTCGCCTGTCGGTGCTTCTCTTTTTTTTTAACACGCAGTGCTCCACCTGTGGTAGTTGTTCTTCCTCCATCGACGCCATCAACAGCTCCATCAATAAGGTTGTGTCTGCCAGCAGCAAGGTAAGCACTTCGTTTCTCTTCTTTTTCCTTTTGCAAGTGTGAACTCTTGTATTGGCTGTTTTCATAACTTCCGAAACTCCGTTTGATCCCAAGTAGATCCTCATTGTTGATAGTGTTGGAGTTAAACATCAGTAGCGAAGTGGCAGTAAGATCACAGCAAGGCCAGTGGGAATTTGAGCTAAGCGTCGCTGCTGCTTCTTCCTCTTTTAGAAACCTACTTTTTAGGTTTTCGGCCGCGGGCATAATTTCCGCGGCAAAATTTTGTTCCTTCCTGTATAAGACCTTGTCGTTAGCGCATGAGCTTTACGTCACCTCATATAAATCCGAACATTAATGACCACATTGAATTTCTACAAAATTTGCACATATGGTTTTGCCGAAGTAGTGACATTTCTATCTTGTTCGTTGTAGTTATTCAAAAGCGAACTTAAGAGATTCTTGTTAATATGTCACCTGGAGATGCTTCTGTGGCCAAACTGGGAAGTGTTAACGGCTCGAAAAATAAGCCAAACGTGGAGATGAATTCTTCACAAAGTCTTTCGTAGTTTCAAGGACACATCCCAGCCATATAATACCCTCCTTACTGATTCAGAAAACGAAGAGACTGCTCAATCAATTTCTCCAGAGCGTGTGATAAGGTTTTATCTTCAAAGAAAAGAGTATCTGACTTCTTCCATTGACTTCAAAATTTTCCATAACCCATTGCGCACTTATGATGGATGGATGAAATACATGATGAGTAATGACAGTGTCAAGAACAATTTGATTAAGGCGCAAATTAAGGATGTTGTCGTGGCGTCTGAAACACTTTGCATTAGAAAGGATGCTGCAGGTTTGACTATTTCATTTCTATATGGAACATGTCCACCCAGACGGCCATATGTAGATGGGGCGAGATGACTATTACTTTGGGGAGTGTAGTCATTCTGTTGAATCTTCCGGTTGTAGGGAATCTTGACTTTAGATTATACAAGGAAGAAGAAACAATGCACGTCGCTCTAATCGAAAAGGCTGAAGAATATAATCCGCAGGGGAAGGATGAGAAATGCTTCTATACTTGGTGGGTGTATGAATGGTTCCCCGCAAAACCGAAACCGGATCAGGAATTGAATAACACGCTCAGTGTCGATGCGTTTTTATCCTTGTGGCTATCTAGGGATGTTTTTGATGATGGCTCTGGCAATAAGGAAATAAGACAGAAGCTCGTTAAATTTTTCCATTTAGCTGACGCAAGGTATTGTTCTCCCCATAGGCAGCTTGTTCCTTGGTTCCTTGTATACCCATCTAGATTTTCTAGCAGCGGATATGTACGCCTCCAATGGATGTATGAAGGTGGACTCGTACGTTCACATTGCTCTTATCCAAGCGTGGTTGTGGGAGCATTTCAAAGGTTATGCTCCTAATTCTGTGACTTCACCTCCTAACACATTTGGAGGAGCTAGAATACTTCGTTGGTTGAAGAAATGTCCAAGACCTGGCTTAAGGCTCGTCGATTTTCTTGACAATGTGTATGCAATTGAGTTTCATCCCTGGGCACCAATTCACGCATCTATAGTCCCGCCTAACATTTTTGCGTCCGCTCCAGGAATAACACTGCATTTTGACGGAAAGGATATGAGCATTGGGGAAATCGTGTTCATGCGAAGCTGCATACCTGGGTATGTCCCATCTTTCTTCAGAGGATCTTTTGATGTGGTTCCTTATAATATTGACAAAGCTGCTCGTCAGATGGGTTTCGACCAGGGGATCACGTTCTATCGTCCGTCGGTGCCTTCAGACAATCTTTTAGCGTCTGTTTTTGATAGTAGCGTTTTTGCAACAAAGAAGAGCCTCACATTCTTTCCCCCAGAAAGAAAGCCGACGATGACCCCCAAATACAAGGAACTTTGGCAAGAGAAATTTCTCTCTCTTCATCAGTTTGTGCAGAACATCGTGAAGAGTTCTCGTGGAAAGCCTTCTTCCAAGACCTTAGAGAAACACAAGTTGTTGAAGCCGCACCCTTCACGTAAACGAAAACCTTCTGAACAAGGTGAAGACAGTCCCTAGAGAAAGGAGCAGAGGTCAAAAAGTCGGGCAGGTGGCATTCGATCAGGTTCAACAACCTTAGTGGTCTTCAACTCTTCGAATATGCAGGTATGTGCGCGTTTATTTCTGACCAGCCAGATTTTTTTCTTTTGACTAATTTCATTATCTCTCTCCTTTTTTTTTGAAACTAGGGGGAAAGAGTATGAATGCCTTTGCCAGACTTGCCCGTGGATAAAAGGCAGCGCGTCAAGAAGAGGAATCCGGTGATGCTGAGTCTTCTGAAGGCGAAGATTAAGGAGAAGAAAGTCCGGGATCCATTGGTGATGAGAAAAGTGCTTCTGAGTGTAATAGGGAATCTAGATCTTCCAGTGGGCCAACGAATGAATTGGTAAGTTTCCCACATGCTTTTCTTCTTAGGTTATTTATTCTTTGACGTGAAATAAATATCCCATTGGTGGTATTACAGAAACAAACCGCACCTAGAGCTGTACCTGGAGATAACCCTGAGATGGAGATTAATCATAATAAAGATATGATTACGCCTTCGACCATGGAAGTTGCAGATAACCCTGAGATGAAGACCAATCATAATGAAGACGTGGTTGTGCTCTCAATCATGGAAACCGCATCTGTGAATAACTCTGAGATGGAGATTGATCATAGTGAGGGTATTGTTGCGCCTTCGACAGTAGAAACCCTATTTGTAACTACGTGCGCAATTGTTTCTAGAGAACTTTCTGGAGTTAAAGGAGTTGCGCTAATCAAACATCCGGCTGCAGGTGCTATCTTCGACCCTCCATTTGTGTCTCCCTTTTACTGACCATGTGTTGATTGGAGGATTCAGCGTACCAACTAAATATGCAGAGTTGTACACTCGAATATGGGAAAAGTATGGTCACATCGCAACGACCAAGAAGATTGACAGTCGATTTTCATTGGTTAGACTCATGGAGGAAACCTTATCTTCAATCCATGATATGTGTAGTTTGGCTGGACACACCGCTTCTGAAGACGTAATCTCAAGATGGGAGTTCCATCGGGACATGTCTGTGAACTTTGATTTTAATGTCTCCTGGTTCTGTGAAGGGTTTTCCAAAATCAAAAGGCTGCAAACTTAAATGAAAAAGATTCCCTCCTTGGATTTCATTAATCAACGAGAAGCGAAGCTCTAGAAGTTATCCCATGAATTGAAGTTGAAACAGGCTGCTCTCCAAAGCATGAAGGACGCTTTTTCTAAGAAGAAAGAACTGTTTCTGAATGATTTCCCTTGAATGCTTTTGTTTTTGAACTTTTCTCCTTTTAGATTTTTTTTTGAAAGGAAATATACGCCTCTTTTGTGATTGGATTTTTTGTTTTTGAACTAGTAGGTAATTTCTCTGAATTGATTTGCTTCTGAAATGATTTTTTGAGTAGCTTTTTGAATGATATTTGGATCAACTAATAAATTGGAATCTTAATTATGAACGCAAATAATGCGACCACTTTAGGAGAATATTGCATGAAAAGGTAAATACTATAATGATATGATGTTTTAAAAATAATTGGGTTGTTGGCTCCCACTATCAGAATAAGACTGACGTCTGTGTCAACTCCCCATCCAATTTCAAAAAAATTGGATGTGCAAAAATTGTTTGATGAAACTTACTCGTCTGCGAAGCTTCTCAGCAAACCGAATTTTCCAGCTAATTGAAATCCATTGCGTGACGGAGCCACGACAATAAGACTTCCCATGTCGCATTATTGTTTTTGCAAAGTCTGAAATTATACGAGGCGTACATGTGATAACATCTTTATGTCGATTCGTAGTAACGTGGAGGATCTTCAGTTCCCAGGCATAACTCTCTTGAATTGATTTTTTTCTTGGACAATGCGCTTTAGGCCATTGCATTCACTGGTAGGATGATGGATGAACCTGTGATAGTGGCAATATCTTGAGTCTAACATCTCTTGATCAGTTGGCGGGCGCCATACAGGAGGAAACTTAACCACTCCATCTCATACCCAAACTCCCAGTAACTCCAGAATTTTCCTTATAGGGAGCGGAAAATGCGGGTATTTCGAGTATGGCTTCTATTGTGTTAGAGGTTGTTGTCGCGGAAACTCTTGCATACTTTGACGCGAAGCTTGCTTTGAGGGTGGAGTTGAGACTACAAATGTTGACTCAGGCACGGATCGTTTAGTTTGGAAACTTTGTTGAAACGCAAGTCCTCTTGATGGTTCTGCATCAGTGACGGCAGCATGAAGCGATTGGACTGAATATTGTTCATTGGTGCAGTTCCCGCCTTCATAGATGCCTTGGTGAATTTCCCATTCCTCTGGTGCTTCTTTATTTAGTAAAGTCAGAGCAGTCATGGATGCGTATTGTTGGACGACTCTTTGAACTTCCGTAAGAGTTTGGAGGTACAAGTTTCCCAATAAAGCTTCGTAGGACGGATCCTTACCTTTACCTTGCAAAAATTGTGATGCACCTGGCGGGTCTCTTCCTTTGACCTTGTGAAATTGCCTTAGATCTTCGTCATTGGCTGAGTTTAGATGGTCATTTTCCTTTTGATCTCGTCTGATGCGGCTATGTACTCTGTTTGTGTTGTTGTTGGCGGAGGCACAGACCTCAGACAAGGACTCAATACCTTTTGTGTCACTTCTAAAGATGGTGGCGTTCTCCGAGCAAACGTTCCCTGATCCTTGCCACAATCGGCTTGCCATATTCTTCAGGACACGAAGCGTCTCATTTTGCAACTTGACAATATTGGCTTGATTGGAGATAACGTCTTCCAGCATCTCTGCCATACCTTCCGTGGTGATCGGATCTCGAGCATTCGTGATTTTGGAAGAGTTTGGATGAGCCGGGTATACCATAAGGTAGAAAGTTGGAATTGGTGATTGAAATGAATTTTTGGTTAATGATTGGCTTAGGTCTAAGATCTACCCTTTCGAAATTGAGAAAACTGGAATGAAAGTTGAGAAACTGATTTTGCAACCGACAGATATTTTCCTACTGTGGTCGCCAGTTGTTTATGGGTAAAAACTGATTCTGCTGGTTTTGGTAAATTTGGGTGCATCGCCGAGAAACGAATCTAAACCCTAAACAAATGCACTACACGGGAGTACTTTAGATTTGAGAGATCAATCTGTACAATCCTGGCCTAAACCAAGAAATGACCGTTCCAGTATTTCTTCGGTCATAAAGTGAAGGAGAAGGGTTGATCTTAGGGAGGGAAGCGAAGAAGGTGTTGAGATCAGAATGGTTAACTCTGAAGGTGTGGCTATTTTATGACTTGTATCAGAATATGGAACTGGCTTGCGGAATGTAAGCTATTAGTTCTTGGTATTTTTCTGGATACTTGTGTTGTTAACCAAAACTCCGTTGTTGGTCCAAATAGGTTGCAAACCTATTTATACAAGTCATTGAGCACCCCTGATCTCGTAGGAAGTGGAGATAGTTAAGTAGTGGAGAACTGGGGTTGTGTAGAAGCGATTTACCATCACGTTCCCATTGTGAGGGGAAACTGGTCAGCCTTACACCCACTATTCTCTTATTGATATTTAACCGTCCGCTCTTTCCTGAAACTTTCTTGTAATGAGCGTGTTGCACGCCGCAGTTTGTAAACCTCCAGACCAATACCCTGATGAGTATCCCCCATTTTGTGACATGTTTGATGTCTCGATTGTTTCGTGGGAAAAAGTGCAACAAGTTGCTGAGTGGGTCTAATGTGCAAAACATTGTTATTCTGACCAATCGCACGCAAGCTAAGCGGCATAGTGGCACTTGCCAACGGCATAGTGGCAAAGTCCTGCCAGTGGCATAATGGCAAAGTGGCGTCTGCCAGTGGCTTAATGGAAAAGTGGCGCCTGCCAGTGGCATAATGGCAAGATGGAAAGGTGGCGCCTGTCAATGGAATAACGGCAAGGTGGAGCATGTCAATGGCATATCGGCAAGATGGCGTCTGCCAATGGCATAGCGGCAAATTGGCGACTGCTATGTCTTGGCATATTGGTGTTAGATCCTAATATGGCTTAATGATATTAGCTCTAGTTGCCACATCGAACTTAATGCCTAGGTGATCTTGTTTGGCATAGGGCGGCATAATGGCCCTGACCAAATGGCGTGTGCGGCTATGTGGCGCGGCGGCATCTTGGAAATTCCTTCCTTGGCCGTTTTGATCAAGGAAATCATGACAAGGATGAAAATGCGGGGGTCTAACAACCACACCCAACAATTCGTTTGGCAATATGAGAGGACTTACTCCAGTATAATTTCTAGAGAATCAACTAGACAGTATGACTCAATCTAGAAAAAATTATATCAAAGAGTTGAATATCTCTAACTCTTAATTCAATCCGCAATCAGCAAATAAAAATCTGCGAGTCTGATTGAATATAAGAGGAGTAAACTTGAACGGTACCAAAGACCAATATTCAAGGATCCATCAATCTCAATCAACGACCAAAGGTTGGATTTCCAAATTGATCGATACAACGCACATCCTGTGATATTTCAATTATATAACAAAACATAATGCGGAAATGAAATAACACAGACACCAGAATTTTGTTCACGAGGAAACCGCAAATGCAAAAAAACCCCGGGACCTAGTCCAGTTTGACACCACACTGTATTAAGCTGCTACGACACTAGCCTACTACCAATGAACTTCGGACTGGACTGTAGTTGAACCCTAATCAATCTCACACTGATTCAAGGTACAGTTTTAATCCTTACGTCTCTGATCCCAGCAGGATACTAATTGATTCCCTTAGTTGATCTCACCCACAACCAAGAGTTTCTACGACCCAAAGTCGAAGGCTTGATAAACAAAGCTGTCTTACACAGAAAAGTCTATAGGATTGAATAAATCTGTCTTCCACAGAAATACCCAAGATTTTTTGTTCCGTATTTTGATAAATCAAGGTGAACAGGAACCAATTGATAAACCGGACTTATATTCCCAAAGAACAGCCTAGTATTATCAATCACCTCACAATAATATAAATAGTATGATGGTGAAACTAGATATTATGGAATCACAAACGATGAGACGAAGGTGTTTGTGATCACGTTTTATCTTGCCTATCGGAGAAATTAATCTCGAGCAAATCTTAGAGAAGATAGTACTCAAACGACAGAATCAGGAAAGATCAGAACACGCAACTACAAGAGAAATAGTTGGGTATGGCTTCACAATCCCAATGAAGTCTTTCAAGTCGTTAACCAACAAGGTTTAGGAAAACCTAAGGTTAAAGGAGAATCGACTCTAGCTTATGCAACTAGTAACACATAGAAGTGTAGGGATTAGGTCTCCCAGTTGCTAGAGTTCTCCTTTATATAGTTTTCAAATCAGGATTTGCAATCCAAGTTACTTTGGTAATAAAGCATTCAATAATCACTATTAGATAAAAAACCTGATTCAACCAAGCTAATATCTTTTAACTGTTAGATCGAACTTAGCTTGTTACACACAAATGAAATGTACCCTCATTTAGGTTTATGTAACCGTACCCAAACATGTACACTCATGTTGGCTCAACAATGGTCAACCGAAGTTTTCCATATGATAGCTCTCATATCAACCATATTCATCTTATCCATAACTAGTTCAAATGACTCAAATGAAACTAGTTTAAGAGTTGTTCAGTTGCTATATTCTCATAGAAGTATACAAGAACACAATCGAAACAAAATCGGTTTGATTCACTTGAATCAATCATGAACATTATAGCCACGGTTTGCAAAGATTGCATTACTTATGATTTAAATGATTAAGTTCATGAACTGACCGATTTGATAAAGTAACCAGCTTAAGTATGTGTATGGGTATGCGTACTTAAGCAACCGGATTTGAGTTTGTTTTATTTTCCAAACTCAGCAAAAAAAATTGGTTTGAAAACTTCCACCAGTATACGTACGGCTACGCATACTTAAGGTGACTAGTTAAGAGTTTGTCAAAACCAAACTCAGCAGAAATTTTCGGTTGGAAAACTCCCGCCAATAAGCGTACGGGTACGCATACTTAACCTGTCTCCTTCACTTATTTCGTATACACACATATGCATACACTTGGCTCCCGATTTATGGATTTATACACTAATGCGCGAACACATTATATATGCTTATATCCAAAGATGGTTACATAATCAACTTTTCATTTTAATCATTAGAACTTTCTTAGAGGGTGTTATATATTTGTTAATCACAAAATATTTTCGTCAAATCAATTTTCAAGTTATTCAAATTATCATAATGAAACATTCCAAGGCAACACCAAATGATTGTATCACACAAACCATGTAAGATGTAACTCGACAATTTTCATATGATCTTATTCGGACTTTCGTCAAGAATGTAAGATGAATTTTGCCGAAGCGAAAGCTTGCCAACACATATTCCGAGAAATATATAAGCGAGATAAACTCAGATCAAAATCTCAAATGTGTATAATAGAAAAGTATATTGTAAAACGACTTATGTCTCAATATAGGAGATAGAGTAGAAATAGACTTTCCAAGTGATAGATAAGTTTCAGTCTCCATATACCTTTCATCGATGAAGTTCCACAAGCTCCCCTTAGTAGTTCTTCGTCTTCAAGAGATGAACGCCGTGAATTCTAAATCTCAACTACATAATCTATGTCCTGGTCCGAGACATCTAAATAGGCTAGAAATCAAGACTCATAGTTTTGATCACTAACATTGACAAACATGCTTGATATAGCAACACATGCGAGTTCGACCGAGCAATGCTCTAACAATATCCCCCTTTGTCAATTTTAGTGACAAAACTATCCATACATATGGATTACAAAATAAATAAAGACTTTGTACCTTCTCATCCAAATGCTTGATCTCCTTGGCATCTTCAACACGACTCAAAATCTTCGTCACTTCCAAGTAATCCATGATTCCAAAGGTTGTAAGTTTAGTCTCATAGTTTTTGAGGATCCGTATCTATAACAATGAGAAAACAAATGCTCTCGATCATTGTTATACAGTGTCATAGTATTATTACACAACATCAAAGTTCAATTGCATCACAACTTTGATAATAATACCATGGTGATATGTATTACTCCCCCTTAGTTAATACATCATCTCCATATGAAAACCACTTTCCCTTACATTATGATCCGTAAACCATATGTATTTGTAGTATGAAACTACCCACTAATTCTCCCCCTTTTTGTCAATAAAAATTGGCAAAGGTACGAAAACTAGTGGGATCCTCATGAAATTTCCATAGAGATTCTTCATGACCAAAAGAGAACAACATGCCAACAAATTTAGATGTAATCATAAAGCCGAAGCTAAATGCATTCATCAAGGAGTTTATAAAGATACAAGATAACCCCTATAATATTCCACGGCCGCACTCCCCACAAATATATGGCAATTGTTAGAGCATAGCTCGGTTGAACTCACCAAGCGTTAGTATGTCAAGTTTGGTTGTCATATTTTAGTGAATCAAAACTCATTTTAAGATTCTCTTGATTATGTACTAGATTCGACTTCGTATAGGTTATCTTGAAAGTATTAAGATATGAGACATTACAAGTATTGCGCAGAAGTGAAGAAGTAAGAAGCTACAACGACAACATCATCCTTCCACTTGAGGTTAGTGATATTTGACTTGAACTGTTTCATTCCCTAACGTATCTTTCAAGTCGTGCATATTGAAAACGAAACTGCGAAGCATGTTTGAACTCTAGATAGGCATAGTATTAAGGAATACAATATGAAGTTTATTGCTTAACCATTAAACTTTGTAGATAAGACATCGACATAATCGTTCAAATGTTATTGTGATTATGTATGGGTTTGAGGTGAGTATTTCATCCTAGGAAACAATGTTTTAAGGAAGTAAGTTCATAAACTTGTTTATGAATTGGAAAGGAAATCGCCATGCGTTATTGGGATTGTTATTCATTGTATATCTTGTGAACATCCAATATGTATGATTTAGTATAACCGCTCACGACTTGTTTGTGTTCTTGGTAAAACTATTCACAAAGGCCTGACTTATGTATTGGTATGACTTTTATTAGTGAAACTGATCTTAAGTAAACACATGAGATGGTATGATCGAGTTTGTGATTTGTTGAACCGAATATGGGTAAAGGGGAACCGATCCTATGAAGAGGTGTAACACATCACAAAGGGGAATCGATCCTTGTATGAGGTGCAACAAGTTTTTAGCAGAAAGGGGAACCGATCCTATGGACATGTGCAACACGTTTCTAGGCAAAGGGGAACCGATCCTATGGACATGTGCAACACATATAAGTTAGATACTGTATATATGTGGGGAACCGATCCTAGTAACTGGTCAACCGAATTTTGGGAAGCTAGTGTGACTATGCACAGTACTCACATGGAGGTAGAACCGAAACTTGTTTTGGTAGAACCGTTAAACCCATGATTTGTGATTGAGTGTTTCTTAATCAATCGCATAGCTCTTGAAAGTCAGATGAACCAATTCTAAACTTTTTTGAAAGTGTGGCAAATCGGTTTCGAGGTTGTAAGTATGAAAGAGGACTTACAACGTAAGGATGTCGGCATACTTTGAACATGTACAGTAATGTTTATCTTTTATTGTTCAAAGTTATTCCTTAATAGCTACAAGAAGAAAATCCCAGGATAGAAATATAAATAAGTTAAGAATATTTTAATTAAGGTTGTTAATTTTATTTTAGGAAAATGAGAATTAGTAATGTGCATTTACTAGTTGAGATTTCCCAAAGAGATTTTCGGTCATTATTTTGGACAGAGCATTTCCAGGAATTATGGAAACCGAATTCGGAATATATTGAATATCTTTGAGAATATTTTCGGTTTTCGAAATTCCTTGGTGTCTAAACTTCTAGCAAACTAATCCTTCGTGACAGCAAACTTCCTCGGTTGTGTTGTTACTGGTGTAGCCGCCTATTCGTAGAGGAGAGTAACCTAATTAGGTTACGGCCGCTCAATTTAAATTCTTATTTGGGATTGAGAATCTCTACGAGTACCGTTGGTGGGAAACTATATAATTGTGTTTTTCGATTGATTTGATTGACTAACGTTGGTTGAACTTTGGTTGCACCTAGTTTGTTTATGCTTGAGAATCTTCTCTTATGATATAAGATTCACTCATACTAGATCGAAGTTTCGACAGGGATCTTTAGACTGTTTTTATTGAAGACAAAGAAGATATTGAAGATTTCTGATTTGGGGTTCATAATCTTTGGTGTGCACAATACTTGTTTCGATATAAGAGGATCCAACTATAATCAGTTTATCCTTTTGGTAGATTGGATTGATTAGTTGTGTAGATCGGCATCAATACAATTCTTGGTGATTAAAAGTATTGATTGCAAAATCTTAACAATTACTTTGGTGATTGAACATAAAATAGATCTAAGAACCTGACGAAGGAGTTTATGTTAAGATAAACAGAAGAGCCTTTGTCCGACTCATATCGCTTGGTTGAAGAGAGTTGATACCAAACAGATTTGTTGTTCCTTTACTGCTTGGAATACAAACCAAAATAATTGTTCCAAGTACATGACTTATTCATAAGTTGGAGGCGTGGGATGATAGACACACTTTTGTTTCTAATTTATCTCGATTCTATATATTGATAGTGCTCATTTTTGTACTTATTATGGTGTTTTATGTGTGTGTAGGTATTTTTGGCCAATAAACATTTTTGGAAAAATCGGCTCGAAAAGTTGCGCGGGGCACCCCGGAGGACACTTGCTATTCGGACCCCTCAAATGGATAAGGGGTAACCAATTACTAAGGGGTAACCAATTACTAAGGGGCGTCCATTTCCAGGCAGCTGCTAAAGGGACACCCGAACTGGATAGGGGGAGGTCATCCCCTAGATTTTGAAAAACTGAAACTGGCGGGAAAATTTGCAGCGAGAACACAGAATTAGGGTTGGATTATTGAACGGGTATTAACGAGATTCAATCACCATATTTTAATGGGATGGACTTGAATTAACTAAACAGGCCTGGTATGATGTTTTTGATCGAATAACTTGGGATGGATAATCCGTATTTCGTTAAACAGGGAAGGTTAGTTTTCGGTTTGAACATGGAAAGAATTGGACGAGATTCTATCGGAATTTTTGTCGCAGTTTCAGTGGGAATGACTTGGTTTGGGCCTGTGATGACAAAACATGGTTGGTAATGAGTTGGATACGTAAAAAGGATAAGTTTATCTCAATTATTCTCAAAACAGGGAAAGAACAAATATTCTCGGCTTTTTGGATATATATGGAAGTTACGTGAAGGTATGGAGAAGATATTCCCCAAGAATTATTTCTATCAAGTTTGGACGGAGTTTAGGAAAGAATTGAACAAGGCAGAGACGTGTAGGAGAGAAACAAAAACCGAAACTTTGGTTGAAAGGCAGGGAAAGATTCTCGGGATTTATTCGGCTGTGGTGTATAAAAAGAAGCGGTGGGAGTCTGAAAAAGGGTATCGAACACTTTGGGGGTCGTTTGGAGTAGTTGCAGAAGAGAAAAAAAAGTTGCAGAGAAGTTCTACATCACCAGCAGAACGAGGAAGAAGAAGATAGGAAAACCGTCGGCTAATCTTTCATATATTGTAACAGTTTTGTAACAATTATCTGGTAAGGGTTTTCTTGCAACAGCAGCCTATGTAACAGCGAGTTCTGTAACAATTATACCTGTTACAAACTCGTTGCTTTATTAGTTCTCTCTTGTTTTTCACCCTTTTGAGCTATGAACACCTATTTTGAGCACGTGATTAACATGAGGAGCTAAACCTCATTGTTGAGGCTACGGAGGAAGCCATTTTTCCAATTATTATGTGGTAAATTCTATTTAATTTAATTTTCGTAATTCTTTTATGATTATTTGCACTGAACTGAAATCGAATATATGATTCTGATTAAGTGGTTGTGTTCTCAATTGATGGGTCATGCTTAGGTTAAGTCTTTTGATGGTCCATGCTTTCGATTTACAACTATTGTTTTGAGTATCTACTTGTCTAGGCAAAAATATTAGAATCACTTTAAACGTAAAAAGTTGCATAAATATTGACTAGATTAAATCACATAAAAATTGGAGATTGGTGGAATCCTGAGTCTCAGTGCTTTTTATAATCTTGATAACAATTTATCTTTAAGTTTTCTATTTTAATTTGAGTCTAAAATCGAGTCCACACAATCCGAGTTCAACGAACTTTACTACCACTTAAAAACTACATCAATTTTTGGCGCCGTCGACGCGGATTTGTATTAGGTTTTAGGTTTTAGATTTATTTTTATTTTTCTTCTTTTTTACGCCTTTGGTATTTTTTGATTCTTTTCAGATTTCGAGCGAAGCTACAAGGAAAAAAAAGTGCTATAAAAGGAAAGCATCGCCAAAGAAGGAAAGAAAAGAGGAATCCGAAAGGAGTGAAGAAGAAGATTTTGTATATAGTTATTTTGTTTTATTTTTAGAAACTGTAAATAGGGTTTTATTTTTTGTAATTTTTCTTTTTATTTTTGGACACTTTTGGATTTATTTTGGACTGGGACATTATTATTTTTAAACCCTAAGGAAGGGTTGGTTTAAATAAAAATGTGTGCAGAGAAGGACGGTGATTACGATATCGCCTCGGCCCCTCGGGTTCGTACATGACATAAGTCGTGGCCCGAGTCGACTTCATCGGTTCTTCGCCCGTCTGGTACGGGAGGTAAGTTTTTCGAAACACCCGCGAATCCCTGTCAGCGGGTTTACTGTATTCCTTCGTTTGCATATATGCTGAGGACTTGAAAACTGCTTTAATTTCCTAGTAAAGGGCAAGGACTGGCCATACAAGATAAGGGTTCGGATCATCACCGTTCTCTTCTTGCCCCTTAGGAAAACGAAACCAAACGCGAACCTAAGCCTAAAATTTTGACTAGAACGAGACCTATAGGGTAACGAGCTTAATAGGAAAGTCGTTCGAAAAATATTGGTTACTCTTTTGAGCATACTTCGAAGTTCATGATGGTTTCTGTGAGTTGAATGCGTGACTGCGCCGCCTTGTAACCGGTGAGGCCTTGGGTATCAAAGCTCCACTGAGCTTCCCTCGCCTCGATTCAACTTACTTTGACTCGGATTGATTCAGAGGGGTTTGCTCAGATTGTAACGAGTTCCTTTTCGAAAGAATAGAAGCTGGTCTAGAAACAATCTAAGTGGAACCATCATGCTTTTTGTTTGCTAGAAAATTAGGTTTGATTTGGTTGAGTCAGCCTTGTTTTGTGATTGCATAGAATCCCAAATATTCCGATAGTGCCAGCAATGGAAACTTTGAAAGCTTTGTTGAACCCAACTAGGACTACTCGTCCTTCTTGTATCAGGTTAGCCGAAACTGAAGCAAATTATGAACTTAGGCCTGGGACCCTACAGATGCTCCCAATCTTTTTAGGGAAAGAAAATGAAAACCCATACTTCCATGTTAGGGATTTTGAGGAAATTTGTAGTAACCTAAAGATTAGAGACCTTGATGATGATGCTTTGAAACTTAGGTTATTTCCTTTTTCCCTGAAAGATAAAGCCAAATCGTGGCTATATAGTTTGGCTTCCGGTTCAATAGAAACATATGAACAACTTACATCTTCCTTTTTGAACAAGTTTTTCCCTAGGCACAAAACATCGTCTATTAGGACGCAAATCTGCACATTTTCTCAACAGGAGGGAGAATCATTATATAGGTATTTGGAAAGGTTCAATGACTTATTAGCCCAATGTCCTCATCATGGTTTAGAAAAGGTTAGGCTAGTTCAAATCCTTTATGAGGGTTTAGATTATTCGACAACAACCATGGTTGAGTCTCTATGCACTGGTGGTTTTGAAAACCAAACTGTTGATGCGGCGATGGAATTTTTGAATGAAATCGCCGAAAAGACCCAGCAATGGGAATATTGTAGGGAACCCAAGAGAACAATTCTTCTAGGTAGAGGAAACGTTAATAGGGTAGAAGGAGGCTATGAATCAGATGCCAAAATTGCTGCTATAGCAAAAAGGTTAGAAGCTTTAGAATTGGGTCACACTAGTGGTAGAGTAGAGCCTTTTTGGGAATGCCAGAATAATAAAGAGCAAGCCAATGCTCTCTATAATACACTAGGTTTGATAACCGTCAAAGTTTGACCCATATTCAGAAACCTATAATCCTGGTTGGAGAAACCATCCGAACCTTTCATGGTCTAAGGACCAAGGTCAGTTTAGTAATTCTAATGTTCCCCCAGGTTTTGGCTATACTAAGAATACTTCAGGATCAACTCAGTTTCAGAATCAGTCTGATAAGAAAATCTTAAGTCTAGAGGAAACTCTCACCTCGTTTATTCAAAATACTGAAAATATGCGTCAATTGCTTTCACAAAGCATAGAAGCTAGTAATAGGATAGGACAAGAACATAGTCAGGCCATTTCTGAATTGAAAGACCAGGTTAGTCTGATCAATGAGTCTCTAAGAGAAAAAGGTAAGTTCCCTAGTCAACCGATACCCAACCCTAGAGGAGTTAATGAAGTAGGTGCAAAACCATTTAATCAAGTGAATTCTGTCACAACCCTTAGGAGTGGTAAAACGGTAGACAATAAGGTAGCCATGCCTAATAGTGGACATACTGTAGATCCACCTTAGTTCCCAAGATGAGCCCCAGAAGGAGCCACTAACTGAAGAAACCGATAAAATTTCTAGTGATGCCAATGTGGTTCCCGACAGGTCTCATTTTGTACCCAAAGCCCCATATCCACAGTTGTTAGCTCCAACAAAGAGAGAGTCGACTTTCAACGAAATACTAGAGATATTTAAGCAGGTAAACATTAACATCCCTTTATTAGAAGCAATTAGGCAAATGCCTGCTTATGCCAAGTTCCTTAAGGACCTTTGTACACGAAAGCGTAAGCTTAATGTCCATAAGAAAGCCTTTTTAGCTGGTCAGGTAAGTTCAATCCTTCTGAACCAAACACCCTAAGTATAAAGACCCTGGATGCCCCACCATATCTTGTGTGATCGGTAATTATTCAGTAGATAAGGCATTGCTTGACTTAGGAGCTAGTGTGAACTTACTCCCTTATCATGTATACAACCAGCTAGGTCTTGGTAAGTTGAAACCGACTAAAATGACATTGCAATTAGCTGATAGGTCTGTCAAATACCTCGTGGTGTCATAGAGGATGTTCTGATTGAGGTTGATAAATTTATTTATCCAGTGGATTTCGTTGTTCTAGATACTCAGCCTGTTCAGGATCCTAGTGCTCAAATACCGGTGATTTTAGGTCGCCCATTTTTAGCCACAGCTAACGCTGTCATCAACTGTAGGACCGGACTTATGAACATATCCTTTGGTAATATGACCACTGAACTAAATGTCTTTAATGTTAATAGACAACCTTCCGATGATTTAGAAGAAGTGAATATGATTAGCACTTTAGTTCAGGATCTAACTCAGGATAATTGGGACGACACTTTATTTGGTGATTCCTTAGATGAACTTGATGAGGAAATTCTCTTAAGTCAGTTAGGTGACCAAACTTTTGAACTAGAAGAAGCTCTTGAGTACTTTAAAGACTCTACGGACCCTGAATTCAAGCCATAGTGCTAGGCCTTACGGAGAGTAGTGTTGACCCTAAGTTTGGGGGTAATGAACTAGAAGAAGCTCTTGAGTATTTTAAAGACTCTGAGGATCCAGAAATTCAAGCAATAGTTAGAGGTTTTCCGAGAATACTGACTACCCTAAGTTTGGGGGTAGTAATGGTCAATTATCCCATTAGAAGTCCCTAACTTGGGATTCGAGCCTAGTGTACCTGAGGTATTACTTGAGTCACTTCCGACTCCGCAACCGGATCCTCCTGATATTGTCCAGGAGGAAATTCTAAAACTTGTTCGAATGAGTCAATTTGTCAAGACACTCATATGAAGCCCAAATGGGCACAACAGAAAAACCCAGTTGTCTTGCAGGAAACCTTGGATGAGGATGTGTTGTCTATTCATTTTTCTGATTTGGTGCAGTTGTCTGATAATTGTGGCAATTTTATTTGCTTTTGTTGACCCACAGTTGTTTCGACTATTGATATATGATTTGAAAGGTAATTAGCCATTTTGTGGTATTTGACGTCTGGCTGAAGACTTTAAATTTAGCACTTTTTGGGAGGTAACCCAATCTCATGCAACATGGTAATATCTTTCCTTATCTCTTTTGCTTCAAATGGTAACAGTTTCTCCTTGTTCATGCTTTTAATTTTATCTTTAGAACATTGAGGACAATGTTAGATTTAAGTTTGGGGGTATGGGAGAAACTTTTAGTTGCAATAAATAAACTCCAGAGCCTAGAAATTTATGCCTATTAGGATTGCACTAACTAATCTAAGTGGATGGAAGCATTTTGATCGTAGGAGTTGAGGAACCAATCTGATTAGATGGAAACATCTAGAAGTCTATTCATAAAAGCACAGAGCTCAGGTGTTAGAAATAACATGATAGTTTCACCATATCTCGTTGAGTCCTTTTCACTTCTATTTTTATTTTATTTTGTTTTTAAACCATGTTTCTCTAAGTGATAGGTGGGGCCCACGATTCAAGTTGTTACCAATGCTAGGGTGAATTAGAGTGATTGAGTTACAAAAAAAGAAAAAAAAAACAGACCAATTAGACCAAACGATCAAAAAAAAAAAAAAAAAAAAAAAAAAAAAAAAAAAAAAGTTGAAAAAGAAAGAGAAGAGTGATATCGACCACTGGTACCCTTGTATATGCCAGTTGTGTTGATATTAGTCAGACCAGTATCTCAATCCATTAGGATAGGTTCATTTTGGCGGAGGCCATCAGACAGATATGGGAAACGCCGTTCACTTAGTAAACATCAAAACCATCTATGTTTTTCTATATCCATCTTCTTGATCTATCCATGTGATTAGTTTTTGACTCCGGATATTGATGTCCATAGTGCAACTATCTGAGTAGAGCTCTGTCACTTTATATGAATTTTAGTATGCTTGAGTGCAAACTCGTGTACAACAATTGGAATTTCGCATCAGGGTACTTCTTCCTGTAGTCAATAAGTATGCCAACCAAGGAGATTTTTTAGTGCCCTCCAAGGTTCTGTGTAGATAGCTAAGGTCTGGAGTAAAGGTTTTGTGGGTATACCTCTTGTAAGCCCTCCGGAGACAACAATCCGCCACTAGGGACACTTAGGGGTTTAAAGGCTTATTGCATACGCTAAATGCAATCGACGATGCATGCGTCAGTGAGTTAGGATTTTATTTTATTTTATTTTTTGCTCGAGGACTAGCAAATAATAAGTTTGGGGGTATTTGATAGACACATTTTTGTGTCTAATTTATCTCGATTCTATATATTGATAGTGCTCATTTTTGTACTTATTATGGTGTTTTATGTGTGTGTAGGTATTTTTGGCCAATAAACATTTTTGGAAAAATCGGCTCGAAAAGTTGCGCGGGGCACCCCTAGATGACACTTGTTATTCGGACCCCTCAAATGGATAAGGGGTAACCAATTACTAAGGGGTAACTAATTACTAAGGGGTAACCTAATTACTAAGGGGCATCCATTTCCAGGCAGCTGTTAAAGGGACACCCGAACTGGATAGGGGGAGGTCATCCCCTAGCTTTTGAAAAACTGAAATTGGCGGGAAAATTTGCAGCGAGAACACAGAATTAGGGTTGGATTATTGAACGGGTATTAACGAGATTCAATCACCATATTTTAATGGGATGGACTTGAATTAACTAAACAGGCCTGGTATGATGTTTTTGATCGAATAACTTGGGTTGGATAATCCGGATTTCGTTAAACAGGGTAGGTTAGTTTTCGGTTTGAACATGGAAAGAGTTGGACGAGATTCTATCGGAATTTTTGTCGCAGTTTCAGTGGGAATGACTTGGTTTGGGCCTGTGATGACAAAACATGGTTGGTAATGAGTTGGATACGTAAAAAGGATAAGTTTATCTCAATTATTCTCAATACAGGGAAAGAACAAATATTCTCGGCTTTTTGGATATATATGGAAGTTAGGTGAAGGTATGGAGAAGATATTCCCCAATAATTATTTCTATCAAGTTTGGACGGAGTTTAGGAAAGAATTGAACAAGGCAGAGACGTGTAGGAGAGAAACAAAAGCCGAAACTTTGGTTGAAAGGCAGGGAAAGATTCTCGGGATTTATTCGGCTGTGGTGTATAAAAAGAAGAGGTGGTAGTCTGAAAAAGGGTATCGAACACTTTGTGGGTCGTTTGGAGTAGTTGCAGAAGAGAAACAAAAGTTGCAGAGAAGTTCTACATCACCAGCAGAACGAGGAAGAAGAAGATAGGAAAACCGTCGGCTAATCTTTCATATATTGTAACAGTTTTGTAACAATTATTTCACTAAGGGCTTTCTTTGCAACAGCAGCCTCTGTAACAACGAGTTTTGTAACAATTATATCTGTTACAAGCTCGTTGCTTTATTAGTTTTCTCTTATTTTTCACCCTTTTGAGCTATGAACACCTATTTTGAGCACGTGATTAACATGAGGAGCTAAACCCCATTGCTGAGGCGACGGAGGAAGCCATTTTTCCAATTATTATGTGGTAAATTCTATTTAATTTAATTTTCGTAATTCTTTTATGATTATTTGCACTGAACTGAAATCGAATATATGACTCTGATTAAGTGGTTGTGTTCTCAATTGATGGGTCATGCTTAGGTTAAGTCTTTTGATGGTCCATGCTTTCGATTTACAACTATTGTTTTGAGTATCTACTTGTCTAGGAAAAAATATTAGAATCACTTTAAACGTAAAGAGTTGCATAAATATTGACTAGATTAAATCACATAAAAATCGGAGATTGGTGGAATCCTGAGTCTCTGTGCTTTTTATAATCTTGATAACAATTTCTCTTTAAGCTTTCTATTTTAATTTGAGTCTAAAATCGAGTCCACACAATCCGAGTTGAACGAACTTTACTACCACTTAAAAACTACATCATGGGAATACAAACGGAACTAGGTGAACTATAGGTTTAGTTGCTTGGTATCAACTATACAAAGTTGGTTTAATTTTGTGTAGCATCTTAATCCTGAGAGTATTCAATTCTGGACAAGGTCCCGGGGTTTTCTGCATTTGCGATTTCCTCGTTAACAAAATCTTGCTATGTCATTTACTTTACATTTCCGCATTATAATTGTTTTATTATAATTAATATAAATTACACAAACATTAATTCCTATTTACTTGATAAGCAATCATATTGTGTTTGGTTAAGTCCGAACCTTTTTATCAAGTAAACATACTTCGTTATTGTATTGTCTCGATATCGTATTCATAGATGATCACAAGAAGTGTGAACCAATTAGTTGCATTGTCTCGACTCAGTCCATAGACAATCACTTTTGGAGAAAGGACTTGTAGGTAGGAAAAGTTTTAGCTTGAGGTATATTTGGGTACCCTCGCCTTTTCAATTGGTATCAGAGCAGGCAAACACGAAAAGATCTAAAAATCTGTGTTTGGTGTGATCCAACCTATAAGAATGAATCTAATAAGTGATTCAGTTAATGTACCACCAAGATTTAATGGGACAAACTACCCATTATGGAAATCGGCTTTGTAAGGTTTTCTTCAATCCCGAGATTTTAATACTTGGCTATTAATCGAAGACAGATACCAACAACCGATGGATTATTCGGAGTCAGTGTTTAAACGTTTAGCGTCTTATACTCTTGAAGAAAGAGCTCTTGCAAAGAAAAATTCAGATGGTTTGAATGCCATCATACATGCTGTTGGCCATGATCTTCTACATCATGTGCTGACCTGTAGAACTTCTAAAGAGGCATGTGATACTCTTGAGAGAGTATTCGAGGGAGATGAATCTGAAAAGAAGCTAGACTTCTTTCCCTTTCATCTGAATGGGAACATCTCAAAATGGATGATAACGATACTTTCGAGGAGTTTAATTCTAAACTTTCTGAGATTGGCAATGCATCTTTCTTTCTTGGATAGGCTATACCTGAAAAGGAAATAGTATGCAAAATTCTCAGATCGTTACCAGATACGATTCTAAGAAACATGCCATAATAGAAGGTAATGATATTTCTCTACTTTCTCGAAGCTCTCTAGTGGGAAAGTTGAAGATCTTTGATTGAGAAATTCTGCTGAAGAATGAAACTAAGAAACGTTGCCAAGAGGACAAGGTATATGTTGAAAAATATCTTGACTCAACTATTGTGCTTCTAGCACAACGAATAAAGGACATCTTATCTATTGATAAACATGCTCCTGATACACTATCGTTTTGCCATAAAAGAGGTAATGATTAAGTACAGTGCTTCAAGTGCCTTAGATTCGGACATATGGCAAAACATTGTCCCAGCAGAAGAAATCAAAAGTGCAACAAATCTTATGTCTCCACTCTTAATGATATTCCGAAGGAAGCATCCAATGAAGAAATATCTGAGTGTAATGCACTTCTTGCCAACTCTGACAATGATGATTTCTGCGAGTCTAATCAACTACTAGAACAACGTGATTTGTAAATTGAGGAAAATAAAAGGTTAAGCCTGGTACTTGAAAACTTTTTGAAATTCCTCTCAGATAAAACAGTTATGGTAAAATCTGAATAAGAAAAATTGGGTGGAAAACTAAGAAAATCGGAAACTAGTTTTTTTGATAATATGATAAGTTCTTCATATGAATAAAATATTTTCACTACAATCCTTCTTGAAAATAATTTATCAAAGCTCTTAGTAAGGGAATAAAGAAGACTCGTAAGTTTATGAGGTCTCAAAAGGAGATTGCAAACTCTTGTAATTACAAGAGAAAGAAAGAACAGAAGGAAACACAGTCTATTGTGTTTATAAGTCATCCTAAGGATGTCTTTGTTAACTGTGGTGAGAATAAGTCTCACCTCAACACACACTGATTGTGTTGAAATATGCATCCTCACTTATTGCCCAAAATTCCAATTATGAGGTGATAGACACATTTTTGTGTCTGATATAATCTCAATTGTATATATTGTTAGTGCTCGATTTTGTATTTATTATGGCTTTTTGTGTCTTTGTAAGTGTTTTTGGAGAAATAAGCTTTTGCGGGAAAATTGGCTCGAAAAGTGGTATTTGCGCTCGTGGCAGAAAATTACTATTCGGACTCTCAGTTTGGATAAGGGGCACCTCAATTACTAAGGGGTACCCAGAGGATAAGGGGCACACCATCTTCTCCGTTTGAAATTCAAAAATGGAGGGAAAGTAGGTGCAGTTTCTGGCAGATTTAGGGGTTGTGATTTGGACCAGTTTCAAAGAGATTCAAACGTTGATTCTCATGGGCTAAGCCTGTTTTGGCAATCCAATGTCGGTATAGGTGATGGAATGAAAGAACTTTGGCTGGATATTGAGTTTTAGTTAATCAGGGAAAGGTATTTTTCTCGGGTTTATATCGATGATTTTCTGGGCAGATTTTGTTGGATTTTCTCGTCAAATTGACTTGGTTCGGGCCTGTTTAATTCAAACAGGATTGGTAAGGCTTGTGGATTCGAAAACATAAGGAGATACTAGGGATTTGCTGGAATTTAAATAAGAGAATTTACGTGAGATAAAGGGATAATATCATCCCTGTTGGATTGTGTTTATATTTGGAAAGAGTTTTGGTGAGAAGGGACTCTCTGTTAGGGGCGCGTAGAAAAGATAAAGAGGGGAAAAAATCCCGTGTTTGGAAAGAAAGGAAAAGCCGAGACTTTTGGTCGAAGAAAAAGATTGTGAATATTTTCCCGGGATTTTATTGATCTGTTGTGTATATATAGGATGTTGGGAGGTCGAGCAGGAATAATCGAGAGTTGGGGGAAATTTAGAGAAGAACAGAGAACGAAATCAAGAGTTGCGGGAAATCTTTTCTGCTGGTGCACAAGGAAGAACACGAAGAACAAAAGTCCATTGAAGATAGTCGTTTTTGGGATCTTAAAATCAGCGACAAAGCAACAGTATTTACAACAGTTTTCTGTAACGGTTCCATTGTAACAGCTGTTTTGTAATTCTGATACATTGTTGCACACAGTTTGTGTTATTACTTTTCACTCTTTTAATCATCTTTTGAGCAGCAAACACATATTTTGAGACCATGATTAATATGAGGAGCTAAACCCCATTGCTGAGGCGATAGAGGAAGCTATTTTTCCAACAAAAAGTGGTATATTCTATTTTATCTTTTTATTTGCAATAATTATATGATTATTTGCCTTGAACTATTATTGAATATGATTTTTATTTGAGTGATTGTGATCTATTTTGATGGAGTATGCTTAGTTTTAAGACTTTTGAAGCTTCATACTTGGTATTTACAATTACTACTTTTGAAAATCTACTTGTTGCAATATTTTAGAATCAAATTAAACGAGAAAATTGCATAAATATAAGTATTGGTTTAATCACTTTGAACTTGGAAAATAGTGGAATCTTAGCCTCAGTGTTTCTTTTAATATTGATATCATCTTTGATTGAGTTTGCTATAATTTTTAGTGAGTTTTCTATTTTAATATTAGAATTTAAGTCTAATTAATATCCTTCACAAGTCTGAGAATCGAACCACTTTTACCACTGTCTACAAATCACATCAATTTTTGGCGCCGCCGACGTGGACTTGTTTTTAGGGTTTTAGATTTATTTTATTTTTATTTATTTTATTTTCTTATTATTTTTGTTCTTTTTTATGTTTTTGGGTATTTATCTTGTGTCTACAGGTTCTGGATCATAAAGAAAATTGAGCCAAAGAGTTTGGTGATTTCATAAAGACTTGGAGCTAAAGATTAAAGCAAAAAGAACAGAAAAGAAGACAATTTTATTTTAGACAATTTTAGTTTAGGGTTTGTTTATTTTCTTTTAGAAAAAAAAAACTGTATTAGGGTTTATTATTTTTGTAATTTTTCTTTACTTTTTGGACTTTTGGACTTTTGGACTTTGGGATATTATTTTTTTTATTACCCTACGGAAGGGTACTTTAAATATAAAATGTTTGCAGAGAAGGAGGACAATTACGATATTGTCTCTGCACCTTGGGTTCGTACACTAGACATCGGAGTCAGTGGCCCGAGTCGGCTACAACCGATTCATCCCCCGTCTGGAACGGGAGGTAAGATTCTAAACACTCGTGAATCCCCTGTCAGCGAGTTACTGGACTCCTTCGTATGCATATATGTTGAGGACTGAATACATACATTTATTTTTCTAGTAAAGGGCAAGGCCTGGCCATACAAGATAAGGGTTCGGATTTCATCACCGTTCTCTTCTTGCCTGCTTTAGGAACACGTAACCTACGCGAACCTAAGCCTAAAATTTTGACTAGAACGAGACCGATAGGGTAACGAGCTTAACAGGAAAGTCATTCGAAAAATATTGGTTACTCTTTTAAGCATATTTCGAAGTTCTTGACGGTTTCCGTAAGTTGAATGCGTGACTGCGCCGCCTTGTAATACCGGTGAGGCCTTGGATATCAAAGCTCCATCGAGCTTCCCTCGCCTCTATTCAACTTATGTTAACTCGGATTGATTCCATAGGGGTTTGCTTAAATTGTAACGAATTCACGTTCGAAGGATTAGAAGCTGGTCTAGAAACAATCTAAGTGGAGCCATCATGCTTTTTGTTTGCTAGAAATCAATAGGTTTGATGTGGTTGAGTCGGCCTTGATCTGTGTTTGCTTACCCTTCCAATTTAGAAAATTCTATTGTATGCTTGAACGTAAAAGAGACGCACTAGGTAGATTTGTTAAAGAGAAACCTAGTAGTTCGAAGCATCTCGATTACCTTAATCTAGCGAGTCCGACTTTTGAAGAGTCTGTTTTTGAACGTCCTTTGACTGAGGAGAGAATCCATGTTGCTCCGATAGCGCCAGAAATGGAAACTTTGAAAGCTTTCTTGAATCCAACTAGGACTAGTCGTCCTTCGTGTATTAAGTTAGCTGAAACGGAGGCACCCTATGAACTGAAACCTGGGACCTTACAGATGCTCCCAATCTTTTTGGGAAAGAAAATGAAAACCCTTATTACCATGTTAGGGATTTTGAGGAAATTTGTAGTACTCTAAGAATTATAGGCTTAGATGATGATGCTTTGAAACTTAGGTTATTCCCATTTTCCCTGAAAGATAAGGCCAAGTCGTGGCTATATAGTTTGGACTCCGAGTCAATTGAGACATATGAACAACTTACATCTGCCTTTTTCAATAAGTTTTCCCTAGGCACAAAACATCGTCTATTAGGACGCAAATATTCACATTTTCACAACAAGAGGGAGAATCTTTATATAGGTATTTGGAAAGGTTCAATGATTTATTATCCCAGTGTCCTCATCATGGTTTAGAAAAGGTTAGGCTAGTTCAGATCCTTTATGAGGGTTTAGATTATTCCACAACGACCATGGTTGAGTCTCTATGCACTGGTGGATTTGAAAGCCAAACTGTTGATGCGTCGATGGAATTTTTTAATGAAATCGTCGAAAAAACCCAGCAATCGAAAAATAGTAGGGCACCCCAGAAAACAATTCTTTTAAGTAGAGGAAATATTAATAGGGTAGAAGGAGGCTATGAATCAGATGCCAAAATTGTTGCTATAGCAAAAAGGTTAGAAGCTTTAGAAGTGGGCCAGACTAGTGGTAGAGTGGAGACTTTTTGGGAAGGCCGGAATATTGAATAGCAAGCCAATGTTCTTTATAATAACATTAGATTTGATAATCGTCAAAAGATTGACCCATATTCAGAAACCTATAATCCTGGTTGGAGAAACCATCCGAACCTTTCGTTGTCTAAGGGCCAAAGTCAAGGTCAGTTTAGTAATTCTAATGCTCCCCCAGGTTTTGGCTATACTAAGAATCCTTCAGGACTAGCTCAGTTTCAGAATCATTCAGATAAGAAAATCCTAAGTTCAGAGGAATCTCTCGCCTTGTTAACTCAGCAAACTGCAAAATTTCAGTTATCCGTAGAATAGCGTCTACAAGCTAGTAACAAGATAGGACAAGAAAATAGTCAGGCTATTTCCGAGTTAAAAACCCAGGTTGGTCTGATAAGTGATTCTTTGAGAGAAAAAGGTAAGTTTCCTAGTCAAACACAACCCAACCCTAGAGGAGTTCATGAATTAGGTGCAAAACCATCGAATCAATTGAATGTTGTTAGAACCCTTAGGAGTGGTAGAGTTGTAGACAATAAGGTAACCATGCCCGATAGTGAACATACTGTAGTTCACCCCTCAGAATCTCACCTCTCAGGACCAGTAGCTGAGGAGACTGATAAAGTTTCTGATGATGTGAATTTGGTTCCTGAAAGGTCTGATTTTATGCCTAGAGCCCCATTTCCTCAGCTATTAGTACCAACAAAGAAGGAATCAAACTTTAATGACATAGTGGAGGTTTTTAAGCAAGTTACCATAAACCTTTCTTTATTAGATGCAATTAGGCAAATTTCTGCTTATGCCAAGTTACTTAAGGATATGTGTATGCGAAAGAGAAAACTTAGCGTCCATAAGAAAGCATTTTTAGCTAGTCATGTAAGTTCAATCATTCATAACACCACAACTCCAAAGTACAAAGACCCAGGTTCTCCTACCATTGCTTGCACAATAGGTAACTTCTTGACTTAGGAGCCAGTGTGAACTTACTGCCATTCCATGTATACTTACAACTAGGACTTGGTGAAATGAAACCTACTCAGATGACACTGCAGTTAGCTGATAGGTCTGTTAAAATCCCTCGAGGTGTTATCGAGGATGTTCTTATTGAGGTTGACAAGTTTATTTATCCAGTGGATTTCGTGTTCCTAGATACCCAACCTGTCCCTGACCCAGAGAACCAGATACCTGTCATTTTAGGTCGCCCATTTTTAGCTACATCTAATGCGATCATTAACTGTCGAAATGGTGTGATGAGTTTATCTTTTGGTAATATGACTATGGAGATGAACATTTTTAATGTCATTAAGCAACCTCATGAGCTAGATGACACATGTGTTGAAGAGGTGAACATGATAGAAGCCTTAGTTCAGGAGTCATTACCAAACATTTTGTCTGAAGACCCATTAGAAAGTTGTCTATCCCATTTTGGTTTAAATTTTGACGATGATAGCACTATTGAACAGGTGAATGCTCTATTAGATTCTACCCCTGTGTTAGACACTGATAGATGGAAAGCTAGGTTCGAACCGTTACCAGTTTCTGAGACTACCCTAATTTCTTCTTTAGAAGAGCCCCCAAAGTTGGACCTTAAACCACTACCCGATACTCTAAAGTATGTGTTTTTAGTCCCATCTGAGACTTTACCTGTGATTGTAGATTCCGATTTTGGATAGTGATCAGGAAAGTAGGCTAGTAAATGTACTTCAAGACAATAAGGAAACTTTAGGGTGGGCTATAGCAGACATTAAGGGTATAAGTCCTACTGTGTGTATGCATCAGATTCATTTAGAGTAAGACTCCAAACCTTCTAGGGAGATGCAACGTCGACTGAACCCTAACATGAAAGAGGTAGTTCGAAAAGAGGTGCTTAAGTTGTTAGATGCGAGTATTATTTACCCAATTTCAGACAGTAAGTGGGTCAGCCCTGTTCAGGTTGTCCCAAGAAATCAGGTATCACTTTAGTCCAGAATGACAATAATGAATTAATCCCAACCCGAATGACCACGGGATGGCGTGTGTGTATTGAATATAGGAAATTGAACAAGGTCACAAGGAAGGATCACTTTCCCCTTCCTTTTATCGACCAAATGCTAGAGCAATTAGCTGCACATAGTCACTATTTCTTCTTAGATGGCTACACCGGTTATAATCATATCGTTATTGCCCCAGAAGACCAAGAGAAAACCACTTTTACCTGTCCCTTTGGTACCTTTGCGTATAGACGCATTCCTTTCGGGCTATGTAATTCCCCTGCAACTTTTCAGCGTTGTATGATGAGCATATTTTCTGATATGGTAGAACGGTTCTTAGAGGTAATTATGGATGATTTTTCAGTGTTTGGTTCATCTTTCGATGAGTGCTTGCATCATTTGACATTAGTGTTGACTAGGTGTAAGGAAAAAAATTTAGTGCTTAATTGGGAAAAATGCCATTTCATGGTTAAATCAGGAATTGTGTTAGGGCACATCGTCTCTTCAAAGGGTATAGAGGTAGACAAAGCCAAAGTTGACCTTATTAAGACTTTACAAGTCCCAAAAACCGTAAAAGATATTGGGTCATTCCTAGGGCATGCAGGTTTTTACCGTCGATTCATTAAGGATTTTATCTTGATTTCTAGACCTCTTTGCAATTTGCTTGCTAAAGATGTTAAGTTTGTCTTTGATGATGCTTGTTTAGAGGCTTTTTAGAAGCTTAAAACTTTACTCACTACTGACCCGATAGTCCAGGCACCTAACTGGAACCTATCCTTTGAAATTATGTGTGATGCTTCAGATTATGCTATAGGCGTTGTCCTAGGTCAGCGAGAAAACAAATTACTCCATGTGATTTACTATGCTAGAAAAACTCTGAATGATGCCCAAATGAACTATACAACTACCGAGAAGGAATTGCTAGCCATCGTGTTTGCCTTGGATAAGTTTAGATCCTATTTATTAGGTTCTAAGATCGTAATCTATACTGATCATGCTACTTTGAAATATCTTTTGTCTAAGAAGGATACCAAACCTAGATTGATTAGATGGATCCTTTTGTTACAAGAATTTTGTCCAGACATTAGAGAAAAAAGAGGTGGCAGAGAATGTAGTAGCAGACCACTTGTCTAGGCTAGTTGTTAGTTCCCCTAATAATTCCCTTCCTATAAGGGACAGTTTTCCTGATGAAAAACTGTTCTCTGTTTCCCAATCACCTTGGTATGCAAATATAGTGAATTATCTTGTAGTTGAGCTCAAGGACTAGGATATAGTGAATTATCTTGTATGAAAATATAGTGAATTATCTTGTATGCAAATATGGTGAATTATCTTGTAGGGACACTATAGGTCTTGATTTCTAGTCTACTATAGCTAAGTCTCGGATTAGGATAGAAAGTGTAGTTGATATCAAGGACTTCATGGCGATTCATCATACAAGAAGAAGAACTACTCAAGAAACCGGTGGAACTTGTCGACAAAAAGGTATGTGAAGACTTGAACTTATCTGTCACTCAAAAGTCTATCTACTCTATCTTCTACTTCTTGAGACAAAAAGTCGTATGCTATATATAGACTTAGATTATACACATTTGGTACTTCGAGCCGAGTATACCTCGCCTATCTATATCTCGAAATATGTGTTGGTAAGCGTTTCGCTTCGACCATGTTTATCTTTACCTAGTGACGAAAGTCATGATATGTTTCAATCACTTTGAAAATTGCTTTGACGAGAAATGGTGTAACAACTGTACAACGTCCTCTAAGAATGTTTCAATGGTTGGAATGAGAGTTTAGATTACATAACCATTGATGGACATAAGTATTGTTGTGGAAACACATATGTGCATAAGTCCTATTCCTTGAACCAAACTTTGCGAACTTTGTTGATCAAGAGAAACCAGAAGAATGGATTGTTGCCAAGTCCGGGAACTGCCGAACTTCTAATCCCGAGAAATTTTGCTGGAGTTGACAAACTAGCTGCGTCCGCGAACCAGCAGAAAGTCTTTGCCGAGATTTTCTGCTGGAGTTTGTAAACTCTGCCCGGTTGCTTAAGTCCGCGAACATGGTGTGCGAAGTTAATAAGGTTATAATCTGAAGATGATTTCTGAACTTTAACTTATAAAGACTAAGGAATGCAATTTGCAAACCGTGGCTATAAATTTCATGAACCGATTCAAGTGAATCAAATCATCTTTGCTTCAATTGTGTCTTGTGTAGTACATAAGATTTCCTTGCAATTGAACAACTCTATAACTAGTTCATTTGAGTCACTTGAACTAGTTATGGTGAAGAAGAATATGGTTGGTATGAAATGCTCATATGGCTAACCTTTTGGTTAACTATTGTTGAACCAACAATGTACACGTTTGGGTACGGTTAACAAACCTAGAAGCGTACATTTCATTTGGTATAACAAGATAAGTTTTCGATCTAACAGTTGAGAAATATTTTCTTGAATCTAAATCAGGTTTTCATCTAACGGTTGACATTGTTTGCTTTGTGACCAAGGCGAAACCCTGATTTGAAAGACTATATAAGGGGACATCTAGCAACTCTGCAAAACTAATCCCCACACCTCACGTGTGATACTAGTTTGCGTGCTAGAATCGTTTATCCTTTAACCTTTGGTTTTCTTCTTCTAAAACCAGGTTAACGACTTAAAGACTTCATTGGGATTGTGAAGCCAGACCGATACTACTTTTATCGTAGTTGTGTGATCTGATCTTGCATCTTCTATCGTATGAGTACAACCAGATTGATTGGCTTGAGATTAATATCTCTGATAGGCAAGATATAAAAAGTAGTCACAAACATCTTCGTCTTATTGTTTGTGATTCCGCAACATCTTGTTTCGCTACCATACGATTAAGATTGTTTTGAGGTGATTGATTTATCTAGGATGTTCTTCGGGAATATAATACCAGATTATCAATTGGTTCCTGTTCACCTTGATTATTATCAAAAGACGGAACAAAAACTTTAGGGTTTTTCTGCGGGAGGCAGATTGATCCTTTGATAGACTTGTCTGTGTGAGACAAATTTGTTTATTGTTAAAACCTGCGATTTTGGGTCGTAGCAACTCTTAGTTGTGGGTGATATCAGCTAAGGGAATCAAGTGCGCAGTATCCTGCTGGGATCAGAGGCGTAGGGAGTACAACTATACCTTGGATCAGTGGGAGAATGATTGGGGTTCAACTACAGTCCAGTCTGAAGTTAGCTTGGAGTAGGATAGTGTCTGTAGCGGATTAATACAGTGTGTGTTCAATCTGGACTAGGTCCCGGGGTTTTTCTGCATTTGGGGTTTCCTCGTTAACAAAATTTCTGGTGTCTGTGTTATTTCAGTTTCCGCATTATATTATCTTTATAATTGAAATAATACAGGTTGTGCGTTAGATCATCAATTAGAGTAATCCAACCTTTGGTTGTTGATTGTCATTGATTGATCCTTGGATATTGGTCTTTGCTACTATCCAAGTTATTCCTTGTATTTGATTAGTACTCGCAGTTTCTGTTTGAGGAAATCAAATCAAAAGAGAGAGATATAAACTCGTTGATATACTTTTAATTGATTGAGTCTTGTTGATTCTCTTAAAAGTATATTCGTGTTTGTCCATACAGATTGCTAAGATAAATATTGGGTGGTGTTGTTAGACTCCCGCTTTTTCAATTGGTATCAGAGCAAGCAAACACGTTCAAAGACCTCAAAAGTCTGTGTTTGTAGCGATATGACTATATGGACCATAAAGTCTCAATTGACGCTTCACCAGGTCTGAAAACCAACTGTAGAAAAAAGTCTGATAAACTGGTTACTCTTTAAAAAGGGTTAGATGAACAAATCCGGATCAACTCTGGTCTTGTTGCATAAATTGCAATTTTTAAGGATTTGATATCTGGTAATAGTCCCTTGGTGAATCTAATAAACTTCAGTTGTTCCTCTTTAAAGAATAGTCGTAAATCAAGTGGTAATCAACGACCGGTTGTTGAGAAAACTGAGATGACTATGAACTACTCAGACAAACTTCAAGGTTTTGGCCCGTATTGTTGTTGTGATTCTTCCAATCACCTTCAACAGGTTTGTATGTCATTTCAAAAGAGTCTGAATGTTGCAAGTAATCTTTGTAAGAAAACTAAACAACTTTTTGAAACTCTGAAAGGACATACAAAACCATCAGGAAACTCTAAACAGAGAAGTACTAATAGTATGGGTGCCTTTGATTTAATATCTACTTCTCCTTTTCAATGGTTTCTTGATAATGGTTGTAGTAGACATATGACAGGTGATCTCACATGGTTTGTTTCGTCTATTGACTATGAAGGAGGTCCTGTAACGTTTGGAGATGGGAGTTGTTGCTACATCAGCAAGAAGGGAGCGATTAAATTTCCCGGTATTCCAGAAATCCATGATGTAGCATACGTAAAAGGTATGACTGTTAATCTTCTTTCTATTAGTCAAATTTGTGACAAAGGCCATCGAGTTGTCTTCAATGCAAATGGATGTGATATTGTAGACAAAACTGGGAAAGTAGTTTCTCAAGGAACTCGCGGTAAAAACAACTGTTATCTTCTTGATACACAGTTTAACAATCGTTGCAATTTGACTAAGGTGGAATTTACACATCTTTGGCATGAGCGTTTTGGTCACATCAATTATCGTCTTCTAACTAAGATCATTAAAAAAGAACTTGTTAGAGGCATTCCCAATATCAATGCAAAGATGGAAGGTGTGTGTGGTGCTTGTCAAAAGGGTAAGCAAACGAAAGTTCACCACAAATCATCTCGAGATACTCTCACTAAAGCTCCACTTGATTTAATTCATATGGATCTCTTTGGACCAATTCAACAACCCACTGTTGCTGGTAAGAAGTATGCTTTAATTATGGTAGATGATTACACCAGATTCACTTGGGTTACATTTCTATCTCATAAGAATGAAACTCTTGGTGAATTCAAGATTATTGTTAAAAGGATCCAGAACGAACAAGGTCGCAAACTAAAGAAAATTAGAAGCGATCGTGGAACGGAGTTCAAAGACACCAAAGTATTTGAATTCGGTGACGAACTGGGGATCATTCAACAATACTCACCACCTATCACTCCTCAAGATAATGGAGTTGCTGAAAGAAAGAATAGGAATATTCAGGAAATGGCCAGGGTAATGCTCCATAACAAAACCTTACCCTTAAGATTTTAGGGAGAAGATGTTTTTACAACATGTTACTTGATCAACCGTGTTTATTTATGGTCTAAAACCCTTACCACTCCTTATGAGTTGTGGTACTGAAGGAAACCCAACCTACACTATCTCAGGGTGTTTGGAAGTAAGTGCTATATTCTGAAAAATCGAGAACAGAAAGGGAAATTCGACACCAAAAGTGATGAATGTATCTTTCTTGGTTATGCTTCTGATACTCGTGGTTTTCGAGTGTTTAACCTTAGAACACAAGTCATGATGGAATCTGCTAATGTTATCATCGACAACATTAGTAACTTTCGTCATGATAATCCTCCTGCTGAATTGCCTCCAACCGAGATAATTGAGAAAGTCAAAGAAATTACAGAATCAGTTGAAGTTATCCCAACGGTTACTGATCCAGACATTTCTAGTGACGAGGAGAAGAGCACTGATCAAGCCATTCCTAACGAACAAGAACGTTTCCCTCCACGACATCTCTGGGTTCAAATGAATCATGATCCAAACAATATTATTGGAGGAAGATATTCTACAGCCAAAACAAGAGGACAACTTCAAAATATGTGCAATTTTGGTTGTTATCTTTCACAGGTAGAACCAAGGAATATTGATAAAGCTGTGAACGATCCCTTTTGGGTGAATAAAATGCATGAATATTTAAATTAGTTTCAAAGACAAGATTTGTGGGAACTTGTACCTTGTCCCTCCAATATCAATATTGTTGGTACCAAATGGATATTCAAGAATAAGTCTGATGAATTTGGCACGATTGTCAGAAACAAAGCTAGACTTGTTGCTCAAGGATATTCAAAGATTGAAGGGATTGACTTTGACGAGACCTTTGCTCCTGTGGCACACCTTGATTCCATTCGTCTTTTGTTAGCTCATGCTTTTTTCTTAAGGTTTAGCTGTTTCAAATTGATATAAAATCCGCGTTCCTAAACGGAATTTTAAAGGAGGAAGTCTATGTCGCTCAACCTAAGGGGTTTGAAAATCCTGATTTCCCAGATCATGTGCTAAAGCTCAAAAACGCATTGTATGGGTTGAAACAAGCACCTAGATACTGGTTTGAAAAACTTACCACTTCTCTCATTAGAAAAAGTTTTTCAAGAGGCGGAGCTGATGAAACTTTGTTTACCAAATGGAGTGGGAAAGATGTGGTTATTTCTCATATGTAGATGATATTATTTATGGATCAACTTCTGAAAACTTTGCAAAGGACTTCCAAGTCTCTCTTTCTAAAGAATTTGAAATGAGCAATGTTGGTGAATTAAAATTCTTCCTAGGATTACAAATTCAACAACATAAGGATGGAATTTACTTATCCCAAGAGAAGTATGCTCGAGACCTTGTGACAAGGTTCGGTATGGATAAATCTTCCCCAAAATTAACACCTATGCCCACTACTTGTAAACTACATAGAGATGAGAAAGGAGCAAAAGTGGATCAAAAGTTGTATAGATCTATTATTGGTAGCCTTTTGTATCTTACAGCTACTAGACCTGATATTTCTTTCAGTGTTGGGTGTTGTGCCAGGTTTCAGGAAAATCCAAAGGAATCTCATCTGGCAGCTGCAAAGAGGATCATTCGATATATTAATCACGCTGCTGGGTATGGTTTATCTTACACTTTTGATACTAACACTGATCTATCTGCTTATTCAGATGCTGATTGGGCAGGATGTGTAGAAGACAGAAAAAGTACATCAGGGTGTTTCTACTATGTAGGACTGAATCTTGTATCTTGGCATAGAAAGAAGCAAAATTCTCAATCCATGTCTACATGTGAGGCAGACTATATTGCTGCTGGATCATGTTGTACTCAACTCCTATGGATGAAACAAATGCTAGATGATTATGGAGTTGATACTGGAATACTGAAGATATATTGTGATAACTCTAGTGCGATTCGAATCACTGAGAATCCCGTTGAGCACTCAAGAACAAAGCACACTGACATAAGGTACCATATTATTCGTGATCTCTATGAAAATGGTATCATAAGTATGGAGCTTGTGCCTTCCGAACAACAATTGGCTGATATTCTTACCAAACCATTAGACACTGCTACATTTCAACACTTGCGGCAGTCTATTGGTGTTGTTTTGGTTCATTAAAACGTCTCTATAACTCTCGCACCTATGCTAATCTCTATCTCTTGGGCAATTGAGTTTGAAACTCCAGTAGGATTACTCTAGTTCAGTTTCTGTAGGGTTGTTTTTGTCTTGTTAGTGTCATTTTTGTTTCAAAATCCTTTTTTTTTCCTTTGAAATTAAGGTTGCTCTTGTTGTTCCCTTGGGAATTACATCAAATGGGGGAGAGTTCTTTTGAACTTGTGCTTAATGGTCATATCTTGAGGAGTGTGCGGTTGTGGAATTTTAAAGGGGTTATCTTGTATCTTTTAAAATCCTCGATGAATGTTATTATCTTCGGCTATATGATTGCATCTAAATTAGATGGTATGTATTTTTTCTTTTAGTCATGAAATATCTCTTACGGAAATTTCATTATGATCTCGTTCTTGTACCTTTGCCAATTTTATTGACAAAAAGAGGGAGAATTAATATGTAGTTCACACTACAAATACATATGGTTTTAGGATCATTGTGTAAGGGGGAGTGGTTTCCATGTGAGCTGGAGTATTGACTAAGGGGGAGTGATACATATCACCATAGTATTATTGTTGAAGTTGTGATACAATTGGACTTTGACACTATGTAATAATACTATGACACTGTATAACAATGATCGAGACCGATGCTTTCTCATTGTTATAGCTACGGATCTTCAACAACGGTGATGCTAAACTTACAACCTTTGGGATCATTGGAGTACTTGAAAGTGACGAAGATTTCGAGGAATGTTGAAGATTAGACATGTGGAATAGGAGCTACTAAAATTTCTTTATCTTTTTTGTATTCCATATGCATTGAAAGTTTTGTCACTAAAATTGACAAATGGGGAGATTGTTAGAGCATTGCTCGGTCGAACTCGCATGCGTTTCTATCTCAAGCATGTTTGTCAATGTTAGTGATCAAAACTATAAGTCTTGATTTCTAGTCTAATATAGCAAAGTCTCGGACTAGGATAGAAAGTGTAATTGAGATCAAGGACTTCATGGTGATTCATCATACAAGAAGAAGAACTACTCAAGGAACCGGTGGAACTTCTCGACAAAAAGGTATGTGAAGACTTGAACTTATCTGTCACTCAAAAGTCTATCTACTCTATCTCCTACTTCTTGAGACAAAGAGTCGTATGCTATATATAGACTTAGATTATACACATTTGGTATTTCGAGCCGAGTATACCTCGCCCATCTATATCTCGAAATATGTGTTGGTAAGCGTTTCGTTTTGACCATGTTTATCTTTACCTATTGACGAAAGTCATGATATGTTTCAATCACTTTGAAAATTGTTTTGACGAGAAATGGTGTAACAACTATATAACGTCCTCTAAGAATATTTCAATGGTTGGAATGAGAGTTTAGATTATATAACCAATGATGGACATAAGTATTGTTGTGGAAACACATATGTGCATGAGTCCTATTCCTTGAACCAAAGTTTGCGAACTTTGTTGATCAAGAGAAACCGGAAGAATGGATTGTTGCCAAGTCCGCGAACTGCCGAACTTCTCATCCCGAGAAATTTTGCTGGAATTGACAAACTAGTTGCGTCCGTGAACCCAGTCCGCGAACAGGCAGAAATTCTTTGCCGAGATTTTCTGCTGGAGTTTGTAAACTCTGCAGGGTTTTTTAAGTCCGCGAACCTAGTGTGCGAACTTAAGAAGGTTATATATCTGAAGATGATTTCTGAACTTAAACTTAAAAAGACTAAGGAATGCAATTCGCAAACCGTGGCTATAAAGTTCATGAACCGATTCAAGTGAATCAAATCATCTTTGCTTCAATTGTGTCTTGTGTAGTACATAAGATTTCCTTGCAATTGAACAACTCTATAACTAGTTCATTTGAGTCACTTGAACTAGTTATGGTGAAGAAGAATATGGTTGGTATGAAATGCTCATATGGATAACCTTTTGGTTAACTATTGTTGAACCAACAATATACACGTTTGGGTACGGTTAACAAACCTAGAAGCGTACATTTCATTTGTGTATAACAAGATAAGTTTTCTATCTAACGGTTGAGAAATATTAGCTTGTATCTAAATCAGGTTTTCATCTAACGGTTGACATTGTTTGCTTTGTGACCAAGGCGAAACCCTGATTTGAAAGACTATATAAGGGGACATCTAGCAACTCTGCAAAACTAATCCCCACACCTCACGTGTGATACTAGTTTGCGTGCTAGAATCGTTTCTCCTTTAACCATTGGTTTTCTTCTTCTAAAACCAGGTTACGACTTAAAGACTTCATTGGGATTGTGAAGCCAGACTGATACTACTTTTATCGTAGTTGTGTGGTCTGATCTTTCATCTTCTATCGTACGAGTACAATCATATTGATTGGCTTGAGATTGATATCTCCGATAGGCAAGATATAAAAAGTAGTCACAATCATCTTCGTCTCATTGTTTGTGATTCTGCAACATCTTGTTTCGCTACTATACGATTAAGATTGTTGTGAGGTGATTGATTTATCTAGGCTGTTCTTCGGGAATGTAAGACTGGATTATCAATTGGTTCCTGTTCACCTTGATTATTATCAAAAGACGGAACAAAAACTTTAGGTTTTTTCTGCGGGAGACAGATTGATCCTTTGATAGACTTGTCTGTGTGAGACAGATTTGTTTATTGTTAAAACCTGCGATTTTGGGTCGTAGCAACTCTTAGTTGTGGGTGAGATCAGCTAAGGGAATCAAGTGCGCCGTATCCTGCTAGGATCAGAGGCGTAGGGAGTACAACTATACCTTGGATCAGTGGGAGACTGATTGGGGTTCAACTACAGTCCAGTCCGAAGTTAGCTTGGAGTAGGCTAGTGTCTGTAGCGGCTTAATACAGTGTGTGTTCAATCTGGACGAGGTCCCAGGGGTTTTCTGCATTTGTGGTTTCCTCGTTAATAAAATTTCTCATGTCTGTGTTATTTCAATTTCCGCATTATACTATCTTTATAATTGAAATAATACAGGTTGTGCGTTAGATCATCAATTAGAGTAATCCAACCTTTGGTTGTTGATTGTCATTGATTGATAGTTGGATATTGGTCTTTGGTACCATCCAAGTTATTCCTTGTATTTGATTAGTACTCGCACTGTTTGAGGAAATCAAATCAAGAGAGAGAGATATAAACTCGTTGATATACTTTTAATTGATTGAGTCTTGTTGATTCTCTTAAAAGTATATTCGAGTTTGTCCATACAGATTGCTAAGCGAAATATTGGGTGGTGTTGTTAGACCCCTGCTTTTTCAACTTTGCGCATCAGTTATGACTGAAACTCATGATGACTCTATTCATGATAAATCTCAAGATTCTTTAAGGAAACAGATCCTTACTGTTAAAGCTTGCATTAGATATCATGAGATGATGATAAAGGATTCAAAAGAAGAATTAGCTAATCTTCATTCTCAACTTTGAATCCAGTTTTTGAAAGCAATCTTCACAAGAACTAAAAAAAAAAATAGACATCAATTTTTGATTTCTTTCAATGATTGTATTAGGTCTATTATGAATAAAATTATTTGGTTTATAATTTTTCTTGTGATGGTTTTTGATTTACATAGCCTGCGCTTGAATGCTTTATTATTGCTGTGGATGTTTATGGGATGTTTGATTTCGGTTTTATTACCTTGATATTCGATCTCATAATTTTGTGAACCCTTATGGTTTGGGTGACTTTTTGATTTAGCATGATTAAGTTCTAGCCCATGTTGGTAGGATTTATCAAAGGATTATGAGGGGTTCTGGTAGAAACAATATTTGAAAAAGTCACAATATGTTGAAACGGTTTTGGTTTAACATAAAAGCATATGTGTTTCGACGGTTTTCAACTTTTGCTTGCAATTATTAAAAACGATTTTCAAACTTTATCTGGTAAAGGTTGGTTGTTGTTATTCTTTTGTTTTAGCATAAGGATGACAACATGATGATATTTGGATATCAATTCTCCCCGGACGAAGATGCAAACATATTGGAGAAGTGGATGTGAAATTTGAGGTAACAATGTTGTTAGTTAGTTGTTTTCCTGTTTAAAAAAAGCCTGATTTTTATTTCATATATATATGTATTGCTTAACAAAATTTCGGTACAATTGATGTTTTATTCCATGATGTGTGTATGGATGTGTATGCGATTTAATTGGTTCCATTTAAGAAAAACTATTGTGATCTTGCTTTATTGTACGATATCAATTGTTTAGGCTTACAAAATTTCGGTGCAGTGTGGTGTTTTAATGCTTATGTTGATTCAATTTCTTCCGGTTGAGGTGAATAATTTTGCAAGTTGATTTATTTGGTTTTTATGAATTATTTACGGCTTAACGAAAGAAAAGGATTACGGGATGAGTTGTTTAGTCCAATTTGATTCCAGATAAGATAAACTAAGTTAATTATGATCTTAGTTAGACTTATCAAAGTGGAGGTTTCAGCTATTCAAGTCTAATCGAATGCCTTAACAAGAAATGCTAAGTTAACTAACCTAGTACTTGTTTTGTTTAAAATTGAAAGGTCTAAGTTATATGGATAATTAGAACCTGATGAGAAAAATAGAGTTATCTTTATTTTGGTCTTATCGAATGAAGCGGTTGTATATGTACAATCGGTTTAGCAAAGGGACTAAGTTGCTTAGTTGATTTTTGGTTTCCTAAAATAAATTAAGAAAATTTTTTCGGACAATTGTTTCCTTGGTAACATATCAAAATAAAACTACTTGTAGTTTCGGTTTTGGTATTGATTATCAAAAATGGTGTGTGGAACCCTCGTACTTAACTCCATAGGTTTGCATGTCTATTTTTGATTTGTAAGATTCTTTTCGTGTTGTCCTTTATTTTTTCGTTTCTTTGTCATTTTGTGACAAAAAGGGGGAGAAAAATATGGATTAAACAACTGATACTGGTATTGATTTTATATTGATTGGTATCACTAAGGAAAATAACATTTGTGCTTAAATGTTTATCTAATGAAAGAGTGAAAGCATATACTAAGGGGGAGTAACATATCATATTACTTGGTATAACAAATACGTGCGGGTTGATGAAATTTACCTATCTCACCTTTAGGGGGAGTATTAGCTTTGTTATTATAATGTCAACAACGACATTTAAGGATTGAATGAATGCAGGTTATTATGCTATTGAGTTCGGGAATCAAGCGTATGTGTAATGAATTCTTGTAAATTGTTTATCCATATGATTGTAAGAGTTTTGTCACTAAAATTGACAAAGGGGGAGATTGTTAGAGCATTGCTCGGTTGAACCCACCAAGCGTTGGTATGACAAGTTTGGTTGTCATATTTTAGTGAATCAAAACTCATTTTAAGAGTCGCTTGATTATGTACTAGAGTCAACTTCGTATAGGTTAGCTTGAAAGTATTAGGATATGAGACATTACAAGTATTGTGAAGACTTGAAGAAGTGAAGAAGTAAGAAGCTACAACGACAACATCATCCTTCCATTTGAGGTTAATGATATCTGACTTGAACTGTTTGATTCCCGAACGTATCTTTCAAGTCGTGCATATTGAAAACGAAACTGTGAAGCATGAACACTCTAGTAAGACATAGTATTAAGGAATATAATACGAGGTTTATTGCTTACCCATTAAACTTTGTAGATAAGACATCGACATAATCGTTTAAATGCTATTGTGATTATGTATGGGTATGAGGTGAGGATTTAATCCTAGGAAACAATGTTTTACATGTGTTTTAAGGAAGTAAGTTCATAAACTTGTTTATTAATCGAAAAGGAAATCTCCAGGCGTTATTGGGATTGTTATTCATTGCATATATTGTGAACATCCAATATGTGTGATTTAGTATAATCGCTCACGACTTGTTTGTGTTCTTGGTAAAACTATTCACAGAGGCCTGAGTTATTAATTGGTATGACTTTTATTAGTGAAACCGATCTTAAGTAATCACCTGAGATGGTATGATCAAGTTTGTGATTTGTTGAACCGAATCTTGGTAAAGGGGAACCGATCATATGGACATGTGCAACACGTTTTTAGGAAAAAGGGAACTTATCTTATGGACAAGTGCAACACATATAAGTTAGATACCATATATATGTGGGGAACCGATCCTAGTACCTAGTCAACTAAATTTTGGGAAGCTAGTGTGACTATGCACAGTACTCACATGGAGGTAGAACCGAAGCTTGTTTTGGTAGAACCATTAAACCCATGATTTGTGATTGAGTGTTTATTAATCAATCGCATAGCTCTTGAAAGTTAGATGAACCAATTCTAAACTTGTTTGGAAGTGTGGAAAATTGATTTCAAGGTTGTAAGTATGAAAGAGGACTTACAAACTAAGGATGTCGGCATACTTTGAACAATATAGTAATGTTTATCTTTTATTGTTCAAAGTTATTCCTTAATAGCTACAGGAAGAAAATCCCAGGATCGAAATATAAATAAGTTAAGAATCTTTTAATTAAGGTTGTTAATTTTATTTTAGGAAAATGAGAATTAGTAATGTGCATTTACTAGTTGAGATTTTCCAAAGAGATTTTCGGTCATTATTTTGGCAGAGCATTTCCAGGAATTATGGAAACCGAATTTAGAATATATTTGGGAATATTTTCGGGTTTGGAAATTCCTTGGTGTCCAAACTTCCTTGTCTTGAGGTTTGCATTTCTATCAAACTAATCCTTCGTGACAGCAAACTTCCTCGGTTGTGTTGTTACTGGTGTGGCCGCCTATTCAGAGAGGAGAGTAACCTAATTAGGCGAAATCTCTTACGGCCGCTCAATTTAAAGTCTTCTTTGGGATTGAGAATCTCTACGAGTACCGTTGGTGGGAAACTAGATAATTGCGTTCTATCTTGTGTTTTTTGAATGATTTGATTGATTAATGGTGGTTGAACTTTGGTTGCACCTAGTTTGTTTATGCTTGAGAATCTTCTCTTCTGATATAAGATTCACTCAAACTAGATCGAAGTTTCGATAGACTGTTGTTAGTGCTAAAGACGATCTTATGATAATCCATTGTTAACAGACTTCGTTTTGTGCGTGATTGATCACAGGAGATTCAAGTTGTTGTGTGCAGGTGTTTATTGAAGATCTAAGAATATTTGAAGACACAGAAGATATTGAAGATTTCTGATTTGGGGTTCATAATCTTTGGTGTACACAATACTTGTTTTGGTATAAGATGATTCAACTATAATCGGTTTATCCTTGTGGTAGATTGGATTGATTAGTTGTGTAGATAGGCATCAATACAATTCTTGGTGATTAAAAGTATTGATTGCAAAATCTTAACAATTACTTCGGTGATTGAACATAAGATAGATCTAAGAACCTGACGAAGGAGTTTATGTTAAGATAAACAGAAGATCCTTTGTCCAACTCATATAACTTGGTTGAAGAGAGTTGATACCAAACAGATTTGTTGTTCCTTTACTGTTTGGAATACGAACCAAAGGAATTGTTCCAAGTACGTGACTTATTCATAATTTGGAGGTGTGAGAATACAGACGGAACTAGGTGAACTATAGGTTTAGTTGCTTGGTCACAACTATACGAAGTTGGTTTAATTTTGTGTAGCGGCTTAATCCTGAGAGTATTCAATTCTGGACAAGGTCCCGGGGTTTTTCTGCATTTGCGGTTTCCTCGTTAACAAAATCTTGCTGTGTCATTTACTTTATATTTATGAATTATAATTGTTTTATTATAATTAAAGTAAATTACACAAATGTTAATTCATATTTACTTGATAAGCAATCCTATTGTGTTTAGTTAAGTCCGAACCTTTTATCAAGTAAACATACTTCGTTGTTGTATTGTCTCGATCTCGTATCCATATACGATCACGCGAAGTGTGAACCAATTAGTTGCATTGTCTTGACTCATTTCATAGACAATCACTTTCGGAGAAAGTACTTATAGGTAGGAAAAGTTTTAGCTTGAGGTATATTTGGGTACCCTCGCCTTTTCAGCGATTAAGCACAATTTCAAAAAGAACTCTCCCCCATAAAATGTCATTCCCGAGGGAACAACAAAGGCGACCTTTCTTTTACAAGAATCACATGAAAACATGAATTTGTATCCAAAGGATCAATAGAATTAACCATACAAGATGATCAATTCAATTGCACATGCTCGACATAAGAGAACTTAAGGAGAAACACAGTAAAAACACAAAGATGTGGATCCGGGAAGATCAATACTGCGGAATAAACAAGAATTCACTTTATTTTCCATCACTATTTGCACAATGACATAAAATAGACAATTCTTGTAAACAAAAGTTCATCCTTTCTTCCATCAATATTTTCATAATGACATAAAAGGCTTAACTCTTGTATTGTCAAAAGTTCATTCTATCTTTTTTCAATACTTTCATACCGACATATAATAAAGATAACTTTTGAGCAAGTATGGGACAGTCAAGGTTCACGGACGTAAACAACATATCCCATAAAAATTTGCAATATATAAAACCATAAAGATTAAAATTGCAAACATCATCTTCCAAATAACTTAGAATTTAAAAAAATAAATATAAAAACATTGAAGATGAAAACGTTTGGAACTAGCTATGTGTAATCACAATAATGGCTATTCCAAACCCTAGTAATCCTTCTAAACAAAAACAAGAATAAAAATTCTCATAAGAAGTTTCCTAGACAAAATCAGCAACCAGAGAACGGACAAGGGCGAGTTCATCAGTTGCTTTCTTTACCTCCTCTTTCAGAAAAACTAGATTCTTTGATGCAATCTCAAGATGTTCACGGACGACCTCAAAATCTTGAAGAAGATTTCCAACCAATTGAAGGGACATCTGGATTGGAAGATCCTTTTCATGATCAATTATTGTATAGCAAATAACCGGAATGGGATTATCATCAAGATCAAAGGCTTTATCATCAAAGTTGTCTTCCTTTTTTCTCCCTTACATTGTGCACTGGCTCGATCAAACCTATGAGAGCTTTGCCGTTACCGTACATGTACATACCAAAGAGAAAAACTCTTGTCATATATTTAAAAGGTATTTTTTGGAAGAGAATCCTAGGGTTCCTTAGGCAATAGAAATGGACCGGGTGCACAGGCTAGTGGTTGTGACCTAATTAACAAGGTCAGTGACCAGTTGGGGAAAACAGGTTTAGAACCGATGACAGGAATCTCTGATACAGAGAGACTCGACTATCATTTTAGGAAGAACAAACTAGCGATTTTAAGAAGGTATGAGACCAAAATTGAACAAAAAGTTCAGAGCAAAGCACAGGAAAGGAGATCAAAGGTAACTCAAAAACTACAACATAGACCATTTGTCAAGAAGTCGGTATCTTCTTGAGAATTATGTGTATCTTCTCATTGGCCCACAAAGAAGACACACATAACAGAACAGTCAAGTTGTCTATCGACGAACATGAAGTTCATCAGAGTTATTGATACATCCCGTCATACTTTCTTGATCTATAATGGAATTCTTATGCACATATACAAAAGAATTAGAAAGACATGACTTACCTGAATCAGCTGCTTTTCTTTCCTTCTTGATCTTTCGTTTGAGACCGTTGATATTGGTCTTGAGTTTTGAGACATGATTGTTGATGTGCGTGTAGTTAGAAACACTTATTTTGGAAGCAAGATCATTGTTGAGAGAAAGAGCGGATTTTGAAGAATTTTTCTTTCTTCGATTCCTTTTTCTCTTTACAGGTCTTTCAGATATATCAGTCATCCACATAACATTTTTTTTTTTACAATTGTATACAGAAGAAGTGTTATGTTTGTAGTCAGGAAGTGGCTCATTACATCACTCTTTTTGATTGTGAAATGAATCTTTAACTGAACACCTGGGAACATGTTTGATTACTTCTTTAGACATCCAGATGAGAATGTTATGAAGTTTTTCATTCCGTAGACGAAGATGACATTTTCTTTCGATGTGACCTTTCTTTCCGCAATAATAGCAGTTGACAGGATTGTATTTTTCCATTCTCATCTGAGTCGTCTTTGAAGACTGACGAACTTAATTTCCAGGCACATCTGTAGTTGTAGATCGAAGAGGATCACTTTCCTTGAAAAAAACCGTCTTACCAGTACTTGGAGCATTAGTACCTTTATATCCTAGACCATGTGTATTATGAGGTCCTTTACATGCTCCAATCATAGAAGACAGTTTTGTAGAGGTAGAGTTGATTTTTTTTTCAAATTCTCTTCCAGGACATTGACCTTTTCAAGAGCAGCACTAAGATCAGCCTCTAATTGTTTTTCTCTGAATAGAAAAACTTTTTCTCTGTCATTCGAACATTTTTGTGAGAGTCATATCTTGCTTCAATTTCTGCAAGTCTTTCTTTCAACACAAAGAGATTTCGACGAAGATCATCATATTCAGAATTCTTTGAACATATATCCACATCACGATTTTTGAGAGTAGCCTGTAATAAACTATACCAACAATCATACCCTTTAAAGAGTTTTCTAAATTTTTTGTTTTCGATGCAGAGAGGAGTTAGAAATTCAGCCAAGCATGATGTTGACTTTTTTTTCTTTAGAAGATTATCAAAAGGATGATATATTGTGAGACTTCTTCTTCGACATTTTGTCCTTATTCTGAATCACTATCATCAGAGAGTTCATCTAATTATTCATCAAGAAGAGCCTCTCAGTATGAAGTGAGTTTGGAAGATAACGAAGTCGTAATGGAATTCTTAATGGAAACAGGACTTTTATCCAAAATGGAATGATCCTGAACTGGTGGTGCGTGATCAGAGATATTCTCATCCATATCAGATTGCTACAAACACAAACTTATAAGGTATTTAACGTGTTTGCCTGCTCTGATACCAACTAAAAATGCGGGGGTCTAACAACCATACCCAACAACTCGTTTGGCAATCTGAGAGGACTTACTCCAATATACTTTCTAGAGAATCAACTAGACAGTCATATTCAATCTAGAGAAAAGTATATCAAAGAGTTTAATATCTCTAACTCTTAATTCAATCCGCAATCAGCAAATAGAAATCTGCGAGCCCGATTGAATATAAGAGGAGTAAACTTAAACGGCACCAAAGACCAATGTTCAAGGATCAATATATCTAAATCAACAACCAAAGGTTGGATTTCCTAATTGATCAATACACCGCACAACCCGTGATATTTCAATTATATAACAAAATATAATGCGGAGAAGAAATATCGCAGACACCAGAATTTTGTTAACGAGGAAACCGCAAATGCAAAAAAACCCCGGGACCTAGTCCAGTTTGAACACCACACTTTATTAAGCCGCTACAGACACTAGCCTACTACCAATGAACTTCGAACTGGACTATAATTGAACCCTAATCAATCTCACACTGATTCAAGGTACAGTTGCGCTCCTTACGTCTTGATCGTATTTTTATATAGTGGTAAATAGAGTTGTCGTTCACTTGAACTTGATGAGTTGATTTTTAAGGTTGAATTAAAGAAAACAATAAAACTAGCAAAAATAAATAAAAAAATGAGTAACAAGATGGAGGGACACTGAGACTCAGGATTTCACTAAACAACAATTTTATGCGGCTCAAATATCAATTCTAAACAGTAATAGCTCATAAAAATTCATTAACTCTAATTCATTGACTAAAGTAGATTTTGAAAATAATTGATGTAAATCTAAAGCTAGGGATATCAAAACATTTAAGAAAGCATAACTCATCAATTGAAATGACCACCATTCAACGAAAACCATAAATCAATTAAATAACAGTGCAAATAGTCATAATAAAATTAATATAATTACCGCATTCATGAGATTTCGTTTCCTCCGTCGTCCCAGAAATGGGGTCTAGCTCCTCATGATAATACCAGAGACGATAATATGATTAAATAAATTTATTTTATTAATCACCATTGAAGTTCTCACAATAAACCGTACAATCCTTTTTCTAAAATAATAATAATCAGAAACAGTAGAAAATAGAATTTAAAATATTAAACTCCAAATGAAATAACGCTCTTGGCTCCTAACTACCGGCCTCCCCAAATGTGCTCTCTAGCTCTCTATTTATACACACAAATACATATTACTCAAATATATTCTTCCATAACTCCAAAATCTTCTTTTTTTTAATTAAAAATATCTTCAGAATTTTTCCTTCTCTTTATTCTATATATTTCTTTATTAAACCCATATCTTCTTTAATTCGCAGAATAAAATCCAAGATAAAATCTTCTAAGGATATCTTTCTTGTTTAATACAAGATAACTTCCTTTTTCTTCAAAACTTCGTGTTTATAAGGCAAGAAGATATTCTTATCTTAAAGATAATAAATCCTTTACCGTCGACACCAAATTTCACGCCAATTTTTCTTTTCAAATCAAGGAAGAATATGGAGTCCCCTTAACCAGTGATGGGGTGCGATTAGCAGCTGGCTCCCTGGGGTGCCCCTTATCAGTTAGGTGCCCCTTATCCAAAATTCAGAGTCCGAATAACATGTGTCCTCCGGGTGCTTATACCAACTGTTCGAGCCGAATTTTCCAAAAATACCTACAAACACATAAAACACCATAATAAGTAGAAAATCGAGTACCAACAATACTGAAAATTGAGGATAATTCAACCACAAAAATGTGTCTATCAAATACCCCCAAACTTATTATTTTCTAGTCCTCGAGCAAATCTAATCTAGAAAATAAAATCCAAACTCACTAGGTGGACCTAGTGACCGAGTTATAGTCTCGGGAGGGTTTACCAGAGGTGTACCCAAAAAACCTTATACTCCAAACCCTAGCTACTTATGCAGAACCTTGGATAGCACTAAAAGACCTCCTTGGTTGGCATACAATCATTGACTACAAGAGGAAATACCCTGATGCGAAATTCCAATTGCTATACACGAGTTTGTACTCGGCATACTAAAATTCATATATAAGTGACAGAGCTCTACTCAGATAGTTTCTGGACATCATAACTGGAGTCAACCAATCACATGGAAAGATTAAGAAGATGGATAAAGAGAAAAAATCGATGGTTTAAAGTGAACGGTGTTTCCCATATCTGTTTGAAGGCCTCTACCAAGATCAACCTATCCTAATGGACTGAGATATCGATCTGACTAATATCAACACAACTGGCATATACAAGGGGACCAGTGGTCGATAAACCTAACTCTAGGTCAAAACAACTGGCATATACAAGGGCACCAGTGGTCGAATTTATTGAATTTATTCCGGTTGATCTGATCGTCTGGTCTCAAATTTTTTTTTTGTGTATCTCAATCACTCTATTTCACCTAGCAATGGTAAAAAATTGAATCGTGTGCCCCACCAAATAACTTAATAAATAAAAACAGAAGGGATTAGGATTCAAAGAGATATGGCGAAACTACCATGTTTTTTTTATTTCTAACACCTGAGATTTTTGCTTTTATGAATGGACTCTTTAGATGTTTCCATCTAATCAGATTGGTTCCTCAACTCCTACAACCAAGATGTTCCCATCCACTTAGATTGGTTAGTGCCGACCTTGATAAGCATAAATTTCTAGGCTATGGAGTTTATTCATTGCAACTAAAAGTTTCTCCCATACCCCCAAACTTAAATCTAACATTGTCCTCAATGTTCTAAATATAAAATTAAAAGCATGAACAAGGAGAAACTGTTACCACTTGAAGCAAAAGAGTTAAGGAAAGATATTACCGTGTTGCAAGAGCATGGGTTACCTCCCAAGAAGTGCTAAGTTTAAAGTCTTCAGCCAGACTAAGAAAGGATTAGTCACCTTATAGAATCATAAAGTGATGGTCGGAATAACTGCGGATCACCAAAACCAAATAGAGCTATTACAAGTAAAAGGAATCTGCACCATGCCAAGAAAGTTAACAAATAAAGCACACCCTTGTCTAGTTTCCTGTTTAAGACAACTACATCTAGCTGTGGTTCAGGTTCTATAGCTGGGTCTAGATAACATATTTTCCTAGGTTGCATTTCCTCAAAAGTTAGATCCGAATGTTCAGGTTCTAGAGTCTGGAAAAACTCAAATAAAAACTTAGAAGCACATAATAATAACCTAAATAATTGCGGATCCTTAAATTCAATCAAAATTGACTTGCACAACTGACCACAAAGAGAGTGGTGGTGTTCCTTAAACAAATATGTCGACCCTAATCTCCTAAAGTAATTAGGTTTAATCTCGAAACTTAATATCTGACACATTTGAATTTCATAAGTTCCCATAATTGGAGAAAAAGTTTTTGGTGGGAAAACAAAGTCAATCGAGGTATCGTATCCTGGTTTAACCACATCAACCATAGGATGGGTTTCTAACAACTGAACTTCTTTCTGGACATCATTAGGTTCAGGAAAACGTGTATGAAGATAATCTTGTAAAATGGTTGAGGCATATATGTTAAGTTCCAAGTGAGGGACCTTTGTAAGAGTTAAAGCACATGGAGATAAAAATCACCCCCAAACTTAGAGTTTTCAGTGTCTCTATAAAGACTAGTCACAACTTCCCTAGTTTCAAGGTCATCAGATTCCTGAAAATGGTCAATTGATTCTTCTAAGTCAGGTACATCCTCACTCATCTCTACTATTTCATTTTGTTTTTCTAAGACTAATGTTTCTAAATCGCTAGACTCGAAAAAAATATTCTCAGGATAAACTCGCTCCTCTAAACTATCATCGCCTTCGTAATCAAAATGAAATACTACATCATCTAAGGAAGTCTTATTTTTAGTCAAATCCTCGTCCTTTTGAATAGGTTAATAATTATTAAAATTATTTGGATTTGAACTAGAAATAATATTATCATTATAAAGCTCAGTTGGAGTAACAAATTCCTGATCACTATGCCTAAATATTTCAGATTCTTCATCAGCACTATCCTCATCATAATCATAATAACATGAAAATGGTTGAACCTCATCTAAAGTATTGCTTCCAATTCTATCCTTGTCATCTTGATTATGTAAATAAAAATTTTCCTCACTTTCAAGGTTGATTTTTGAAGCAATGTATTGGCAATTCAGTGCAATTCGAGCAATTCTTTCTTCCGTCTCTAACTCAAGCCTACGTGTTGACTCAGCAAACTCACGTGTTGACTCAGTTAACTTACATGTTGACTCAGCTAACTTCCTGAGGTTATCCTTAAAAGAAGGTTCACTCATTGTTACAGTTCTTTCGTCTATAACTAAGTCATCTGTGTCCCCTGACTTATGTGTCGACTCATGTAACTTACGCGTTGACTCAAGTATCTTACGTGCCTCATATAGAGAAGAGATTATAGGAATTTTGCTCGTATGACCGGTATTCATGTGAATAGTAATTGGGCTCACCATGGTATGAGCCATAATCTTCAAAAGTTTGGTGTTGCCAACCACTATTCACACTATGGTCATAAAAAGAATAATCTCATGTTGCTCAGTCGAATAATCATTGTATTGGCTATACTAGTTCGACATCCTAACTGCAAGGGAATTCTAAACAAACACAAAGAAGGCTGACTCGACCACAACAAGCCTATTTTATCTAGCAAACAAAAAGCATGATGGCTCCCTTAGATTGTTTCTAGACCAGCTTTTATTCTTTCGAAAAGGAATTCGTTACAATCTGAGAAAACCTCTTTGGAATCAATCTGAGTTAAAGTAAGTTGAATAGAGACGAGGGAAGCTCAGTGGAGCTTTGATACCCAAGGCCTCACGGGCGTATTCAACTCACAGAAACCATCATGAACTTCAAAGTATGCTAAAAAAAGTAACCAATATTTTCCGAACGACTTTCCTAATAAGCTCGTTACCCTATCGGTCTCGTTCTAGTCCAAATTTTAAGGCTTAGGTTCGCGTAGGTTACGTGTTCCTAAGGAGGGAAAGAAGGAAACGGTGATGAAATCCGAGTCCTTATCTTGATTTGGCTAGGCCTTGCCCTTTACTAGAAAATTAAATCCGATTTTAGGTCCTCAACATATATGCATACGAAATCATCCTAGTAAACCCGCTGACAGGGGATTCGCAGGTGTTTAGAATTCTTACCTCCCGTTCCATTCGGGGGATGAACCGTTGAAGTCGACTCGGGCCACGACTCCTATGTCATGTACGAACCCCAGGGGCCGAGGCGATATCGTAATCGCCGTCCTTCTCTGCAAACAGTTTATTTAAAAATAAATTTCAATGTTCAATGTCCAAAACAAAAGAAGAAAAAATAATGTCCAAAAATAAAATATTACAAAAATAAAAACCTTACAGTTTCTAAAAAAATAAAAATAAAATTATTTACAAAATCTTCTTCTTCACTCCTTTTGGATTTCTCTTTTCTTTCCTTTTTGGGCTTTTCCTTTCTTTTCAACACTTTCTCTTTTCCTTTAGCTTAACTCCAAATCTGAAAGAAAACAAAAATACCAAAATGCGTAAAAAATAACAAATAAAATAAAACCTAAAAACAAATCTATAAACAAATCCGCGTCGGTGGCGCCAAAAATTGATCGTATTTTTATATAGTGGTAAATAGAGTTGTCGTTCACTCGATCTTGATGAGATTGATTTTTAAGGTTGAATTAAAGAAAATAATAAAACTAGCAAAAATATAAAAAATATGATTAACAAGATGGAGGGACACTGAGACTCAGGATTTCACCAAACAACAATTTTATGCGGTTCAAATATCAATTCTAAACAGTAATAGCTCATAAAAATTCATTAACTCTAATTCATTGCCTAAAGTAAATTTTGAAAATAATTGATGTAAATCTAAAGCATGGGATATCAAAACATTTAAGAAAGCATAATACATCAATTGAAATGACAACCATTCAACGAAAACCATAAATCAATTAAATAACAGTGCAAATAGTCATAATAAAATTAATATAATTACCGCATTCATGAAATTTGGTTTCCTCCGTCGTCCCAGAAATGTGGTCTAGCTCCTCATGATAATACCAGAGACGATAATATGATTAAATAAATTTATTTTATTAATCACCATTGGAGTTCTCACAATAAACCGTACAATCCTTTTTCTAAAATAATAATAATCAGAAACAGTAGAAAATAGAATTGAAAATATTAAACTCCAAATAAAATAACGCTCTTGGCTCCGGACTACCGGCCTCCCCAAATGTGCTCTCTATCTCTCTATTTATACACACAAATGCATATTACTCAAATATATTCTTCCATAACTCCAAAATCTTCTTCTTTTTAATTAAAAATATCTTCAGAATTTTTCCTTCTCTTTATTCTATATATTTCTTTACTAAACCCATATCTTCTTTAATTCGCAGAATAAAATCCAAGATAAAATCTTCTAAGGATATCTTTCTTGTTTAATACAAGATAACTTCTTTTTCCTTCAAAACTTCATGTTTATAAGGCAAGAAGATATTCTTATCTTAAAGATAATAAATCCTTTACCGTTGACACCAAATTCCCGCCAATTTTTCTTTTCAAATTAAGGAAGAATATGGAGTCCCCTTAACCAGTGATGGGGTGCGATTAGCAACTGGCTCCCTGGGGTGCCCCTTATCAGTTAGGTGCCGCTTATCCAAAATTGAGAGTCCGAATAACATGTGTCCTCCGGGTGCTTATACCAACTTTTCGAGCCGAATTTTCCAAAAAAACCTACAAACACATAAAACACCATAATAAGTAGAAAATCGAGTACCAACAATACTGAAAATTGAGGATAATTCAGTCACAAAAATGTGTCTATCACGTCTCTGATCCCAGTAGGATACTACGCACTTGATTAGCTTAGCTGCTCTCACCCACAACCAAGAGTTTCTACGACCTAAAGTCGAAGACTTGATAAACAAATCTGTCTCACACAGAAAAGTCTATAGGATTGAATAAATCTGTCTCCCACGGAAATTCCTAAGAGTTTTTGTTCCGTCGTTTGATAAATCAAGGTGAACAGGAACCAATTGATAAACCGGACTTATATTACCGAAGAACAGCCTAGTATTATCAATCAACTCACCATAATATAAATCATATGATGGCGAAAATAGATATTATGGAATCACAAATGATGAGACGAGGATATTTGTGATCACGTTTTATCTTGCCTATCAGATAAATTAATCTCGAACAAATCTTAGAGAAGATATTACTCAAACGATAGAATCGGGCAAGATCAGAACATGCAACTAAAAGAGAAATACTTGGGTCTGGCTTCACAATCCCAATGCAGTCTTTCAAGTCGTTAACCGACAAGGTTTAGGAAAACATAAGGTTAAAGGAGAATTGACTCTAGCTTATGCAACTAGTAACATACACAAGTGTGGGGATTAGGTTTCCCAGTTTCTAGAGTTCTCCTTTATATAGTTTTCAAATCAGGGTTTGCAATCCAAGTTACCTTGGTAATAAAGAATTCAATATTCACCGTTAGATGAAAAGCCTGATTCAACCAAGCTAATATCTTTCAACCGTTAGATGGAACTTAGCTTGTTACACACAAATGAAATGTACCCTCATTTAGGTTTATGTAACCGTACCCAAACGTGTACACTCATGTTGGCTCAACAATGGTCAACCGAATTTAGCCATATGATAACTCTCACATAAACCATATTTATTTTATCCATAACTAGTTCAAATGACTCAAATGAAACTAGTTAAAAAGTTGTTCAATTGCTATATTCTCATAGAAGTATACAAGAACACAATCGAAACAAAATCGGTTTGATTCACTTGAATGAATCATGAATATTATAGCCACGGTTTGAAATATTGCATTCCTTATGATTTAAATGATTAAGTTCATGAACTGACCGATTTGATAAAGTAACCAGCTTAAGTATGTGTACGGGTATGCATACTTAAGCAACCAGATTTGAGTTTGTTTTAGTTTCCAAACTCAGCAGAAATTTTTGCTTTGAAAACTTCAGCAAGTATGACTAGTTAAGAGTTTATGAAAACCAAACTCAACAGAAATTTTCGGTTGGAAAACTTCCGCCAGTATGCATACGGGTACGCATACTTAACCTTTCTCCTTCACCAATTTCGTATACACACATATGCATACACTTGGATCCCGGTTTATGGATTTATACACTAATGAGCGAACACACTATATATGCTTATATCCAAAGATAGTTACATAATCAACTCTTCATTTCAATCATTGAACCTTTCTTAGAGGACATTATATAGTTATTGTTTACAAACTATTTTTCGTCAAAGAAATTTTCAAGTTATTGAAATTATCATAATGAAACATTCCAAGGCTGTTAGAGCATAGCTCGGTTGAACTCACCAAGCGTTGGTATGTCAAGTTTGGTTGTCATGTTTTAGTGAATCAAAAATCATTTAAAGAGTCCCTTGATTATGTACTAGAGTCAACTTCGTATAGGTTAGCTTGAAAGTATTAGGATACGAGACACTACAAGTATTGCGAAGACTTGAAGAAGTAAAGAAGTAAGAAGCTACAACGACAACATCATCCTTCCACTTGAGGTTAATGATATTTGACTTGAACTTTTTTATTCCCTAACGCATATTTCAAGGCGTGCATATTGAAAACAAAACTACGAAGCATGAACACTCTAGTTAGACATAGTATTAAGGAATACAATACGAGGTTTATTGCTTAACCATTAAACTTTGTAGATAATACATGGAAATAATCGTTTAAATGCTATTGTGATTATGTATGGGTATGAGGTGAGGATTTCATCTTAGGAAACAATGTTTTACATGTGTTTTAAGGAAGTAAATTCATGAACTTGTTTTGTGAATCGAAAAGGAAATCGCCAGGCGTTATTGGTATTGTTATTCATTGCGTATCTTTTGAACAACCAATATGTGTGATTAGTATAACCACTCATGACTTGTTTATGTTCTTGGTAAAACTATTCACAAAGGCCTTACTTTTGTATTGGTATGATTTTTATTAGTGAAACCGATCTTAAGTAATCACTTGAGATGGTATGATTTTATGTATGACCGACTCTGGGTAAAGGGGAACCGACCCTAGTAAGAGGTGCAACACATCACAAAGGGGAATCGATCCTTGTATGAGGTGCATCAAGTTTTTAGCATAAAGGGGAACTGATCCTATGGACATGTGCAACACGTTTTTAGGCAAAGGGGAACCGATCCTATGGACATGTGCATAAAGTACAAGTTAGATACCATATATATGTGGGGAACCGATCCTCGTACCTAGTCAACCAAATTTTGGAAAGCTAGTGTGTCTATGCACAGTACTCGTATGGAGGTAGAACCGAAACTTGTTTTGGTAGAACCGTTAAACCCATGATTTGTGATTGAGTGTTCTTGATCAATCACATAGTTCTTTAAAGTCAGATCAACCAATTCTAAACTTCTTTGGAAGTGTGGCAAATCGGTTTCAAGGTTATAAGTATGAAAGAGGACTTACAAAGTAAGGATGTCGACATACTTTGAACATGTGCAGTAACGCTTATCTTTTATTGTTCAAAGTTATTCCTTAATAGCTAAAGGAAGAAAATCCAAGGATCGAAACATAAATAAGTTAAGAATATTTTATTTAAGCTTTTTAATTTTATTTTAGGAAAATGAGAATTAGTAATGTGCATTTACTAGTTGGAGATTTTTCCAAAGAGATTTTCGGTCAATATTTTGGACAGAGCATTTCCAGGAATTATGGAAACCAAATCTGAGCTTTAATGCATATCTTGAGAATATTTTCGGTTTTGGAAATTCCTTGGTGTCCAAACTTCCTTGGTCTATAAATATGAAAGTTTTCATTTCGAGCAAACTAATCCTTCGTGACAGCAAACTTCCTCGGTTGTGTTGTTACTGGTGAATTCGCTAATTAGGAGAGGAGAGTAACCTAATTAGGAGAAATCTCTTACGACCGCTCAGTTTAAAGCATTTTTTGGGATTGAGAAGCTCTATTAGTACCGTTGGTGGGAAACTAGATAATTGCGGTTTATCTTTTGTTTTTGATTGATTTGATTGACTAACAGTGGTTGAACTTTGACTGCACCTAATTTGTTTGTGCTTGGGAATCTTCTCTTCTGATATAAGACTCACTCAAACTAGATCAAAGTTTCGACAGGGATCTTTAGACTGTTTGTAAATCTAAAGACGTCTTGTGATAATCCATTGTTAACAGACTTCGTTCTGTGCGTGATTGATCACAAGAGATTCAAGTTGTTGGGTGCAGGTGTTTATTGAAGATCTAAGAAGATTTGAAAACAAAGAAGATATTGAAGATTTCTGATTTGGGGTTCATAATCTTTGATGTGCACAATACTTGTTTCGGTATAGAGGATTCAACTATAATCGGTTTATCCTTGTGGTGGATTAGATTGATTAGTTGTGTAGATCGGCATCAATACAATTCTTTGTGATTAAAAGTATTGATTGCAAAATCTTAACAATTACTTCGGTAGTTGATAATAAGATAGATCTTAGAACCCGACGAAGGAGTTTATTGAGATAAACAGAAGAGCCTTTGTCGAACTCATATCACTTTGTTGAAAAGAGTTGCTACCAAACAAACTTTTTGTTCCTTTACTGTTTGGAATATGAACCAAAGGAATTGTTCCAAGTACGTGACTTATTCATAAGTTGGAGGCGTGAGAATACAGACGGAACTAGGTGAACTATAGGTTTAGTTGCTTGGTCTCAACTATACGAAGTTGGTTTAATTTTGTGTAGCTTCTTAATCCTGAGAGTATTCTATTCTGGACAAGTTCCCGGGGTTTTTCTGCATTTGCGGTTTCCTCGTTAACAAAATATTGTTGTGTCATTTACTTTATATTTCCGAATTATAATTGTTTTATGATAATTAAAGTAAATTACACAAACGTTAATTCATATTTACTTGATAAGCAATCCTATTGTGTTTGGTTAAGTCCGAACCTTTTTATCAAGTAAACATACTTCGTTGTTGTATTGTCTCGATCTCGTATCCATATACAATCACGTGAAGTGTGAACCCATTAGTTGCATTGTGTCGACTCAGTCCATAGACAATCACTTTCGGAGAAAGGACTTATAGGTAGGAAAAGTTTTATCTTGAGGTATATTTGGGTACCCTCGCCTTTTCAAAGGCAACACCAAATGATTGTATCACACCAACCATGTAAGATGTAACTCGGTAATTTTCATATGATTTTATTCTTTCTTTCGTCACGAATGTAATATGAATTCGGCCGAAGCGAAAGCTTGCCAACACATATTCCGAGAAATATATAAGCGAGATAAACTCAACTCGAAATCTCAAATGTATATAATAGAAAACTATATCGTAACACGACTTATGTCTCAATATAGGAGATACAGTAGAAATAGACTTTCCAAGTGATAGATAAGTTTCAGTCTCCACATACCTTTCGTTGATGAACTTCCACAAGCTCCCCTTAGTAGTTCTTTGTCTTCAAGAGATGAACGCCGTGAAGTCTAAAGCTCAACTACACAATCTATGTCCTAGTCCGAGACATCTAAATAGGCTAGAAATCAAGACTCATAGTTTTGATCACTAACATTGACAAACATGCTTGAGATAGCAACGCATGACTAGGGTTTAACCAAAGCCGTTAAAACAAGAATGTGATTCTGATTAGGATAGCCTGGTTAGAGTTTGAATATTACTCCATTAATGGTGAAGAGAGTATGAGCCAAATTGGACTCTTTTAGGCAGTTTGATTAGCTTTAGCTATAAAGTTATTTTGTCCACGCTAGGATTTGGCCATAGGTTTCCAAGATCCTAAAACATCATACAGGGATCTGTTATGGCATTTTCCATAAACATCATACAGATGCGTCGTTGTGTCACGTTAGTATATCGCTGCCGCCAGATGGCATGACTTGTCAATTGGCACGCTGGATCGATTCGACAGGTTGGCTAGCCAATCGTCATGGCCCTACGATGATCACTAGGTACGGTGGGATGGTTTTTAGGCAATCTCAACACCTTGGCGCGGATTGCAGTAGTGGTGTTGGCATGTTGCTTGCAAAGGGCATGGTGATGCCTATTTGGGTGGGTTAGGAGCAGCTAAGCTTAATAAATCAAGTGACCAAATCGTGCGCCCGTGATTGTTTTTTGGAGACTGGATTGAGTCGTCTAGATTAGGTTCCTAATGGAATTAGGCACACCGACCAACCAACTTCCAACTTCATTAAAAGTGTTTGTGGCGGGTTTTGAGCAATCTGATTGGTCGATGGAAAAAAGAGGGGGGGAGGGGGAGGCAAGCTACATGGGGCCGGCCTCATTCCAAATGTGTGTGGCGCATTTAGAGCGACCTGATTGGTCGATATAAAAGGGGTTGGAAAGGGTAACATGGAGCGTGGCCAGCGGCCACAGGCGGCGCCTGTTGGAGCGGATCGACCGGTTATGTGGTCGTGCCTCCTTTGTCATTGCTCTTATTTTCCAAAGTTCCTATTTTGTTTCTTGTTTTCTGGTAGGGATTTTTACCTACTAACTCCATGGCGGATTAGTTACCAGCTTATCTAGGTTTGGCCTCGACCAATAGGGTTCGAGATATTTGCACAAGGCGCAAAAGACCTAATTTTTGAAATTAATTGGGATAAAACTTGAATCTTGTGAGTTATCACAAAATTGAACAAATTTAACAAATTCTGTGTGTTGACACAAAATTCTTTTATTCTCGGAGAGCAGTTAGCACGTCTTCTGATTGAGCATTTTCATGCAGACCTTAATTTTGATACTTCGGGAAATTCATGCTACCAAGCTGTGAGTGAACACTAATTGTCATGTCGTACCAATACTAAGGGTTCAACCATGGAACATAGCATAGGGAAATACTCAATAAACCATACACTAATGAGTAATGCAGGTGAGAGTTTACAGAATGTTTGGGATTGTTGCTATATGCACCATTCTGGATAAATATACTGAATTTCTCAATACATGTGTGAGTAGAGAGGCCCAGGCACTAATTACTTTTAAATGGATCAGTCCTTTTCCAGACGACACCTTAAACACATGGTTTTATAATTTTATCCCTGAACTAAAAACCACCATCAACAAGTATCAAACTAGTGAACATAATAGTTTCTTCTTTCATCTTGCATCTAGGGAAAATGAAATCTGATATATGTATTCTGTGGTGTAGGATTATGAAGATCTCCTTTCAAAGCCTTTACATACAAAGATTTTAACTCTTGTACATAATTTTGGGCCCATACTTTAATCCATAGATCAGAATTGGTAGTGTCTCCCCTTGTAGAGAGAAACTGATATGTAATTTTATTATAAAATCTACCATCTTTAGCCTGATCACATATCCTTTCATCTCTAATAGGAAGGTGTTGGTTAAACCATAGTTACTGCATACATAAATCAAAGTAAACTAATTTTCTTTCTTAATAAATTTTAACTAATCGATAAAATTGGTTGTTCTATATCTAAGTTACTTTATCTACCGATCATTCACAATCATTACATAGGTAGCACATGCTCATTTCTTACAAGTAGAATACTCATTAAAATGACACGGGCAATAAAACAAACATGTGATATGCATACTCAAATTCTTCAACTGTACATAACAAACTCAACTTAAAACAAACTTAATATTTGACTAAACCTGTAGAGCAGTATTGCGGGAATATTAGGGAATCAAGATCATTCAACATTCATGCAATTTAATTCATGCTAAATATTGTTAGAGCATTGCTCGGTCTAACTCGCATGCGTTTCTATCTCAATCATGTTTGTCAATGTTAGTGATCAAAACTATAAGTCTTGATTTCTAGATTATTTATAGATGTCTCGGACTAGGACATAGATAGTGTAGTTGAGCTTAGATCTCTCGGCGTTCATCATTTTAAGACGAAGAACTATTAAGGGGAGCTTGTGGAACTTCATCAACAAAAGGTATGTGGAGACTTGAACTCATCTATCACTTGGAAAGTCTATTTCTACTGTATCTCCTATATTGAGACATAAGTCGTGTTACGATATAGTTTTCTATTAAGCACATTTGAGATTTTGAGCTGAGTTTATCTCATTTATATATTTCTCGAAATATGTGTTGGCAAGCTTTCACTTTAGCTATGTTCATCTTACATTCGTGACAAAATTCCGAATAAGATCATATGAAAATTGTCGAGTTACATCTAACATGGTTTGTGTGATACAATCATTTGGTGTTGCCTTGAAATGTCTCATTATGATAATTTCAATAACTTGAAAATCGCTTTGACGAAAAATAGTTTGTGAACAACAACTATATAACGTCCTCTAAGAAAGTTTCAATGATTGAAATTAAGAGTTGATGATATAACCATCTTTGGATATAAGCATATATAGTGTGTTCGCACATTAGTGTATAAATCCATAAACTTGGAACCAAGTGTATGCATATGTGTGTATACAAAATTGGTGTAGGAGACAAAATAAGTATGCGTACCCGTACGCATACTGGTAGAATTTTTCGAACCGAAAATATCTGCTGTGTTTAGGAATTACAAACTCCTAAACTAGTCACCTTAAGTATGCGTACCCGTGCGCATACTAGAGGAAGTTTTTGAACCGAAAATATCTGCTGAGTTTGGGAATTACAAACTCCTAAACTAGTCACCTTAAATATGCGTACCCGTACGCATATTGGCGGAAGTTTTCGAACCGAGAATTTCTGCTGAGTTTGGAAACTTAACAAACTCAAATCTGATTGCTTAAGTACGCATACCCGCATACTTAAGTTAGTTATTTTGTAAAATCGGTATGTTCATGAACTTAAGCATTTAAATCTTAAGGAATGCAATCTCTGCAAACCGTGGCTATAATGTTCATGATTGATTCAAGTGAATCAAACTGATTTGGTTTCAATTGTGTCTTATATGCAATTGAACAACTCTTTAACTAGTTTCATTTGAGTCACTTGAACTAGTTATGGTTAAGATGAATAAGTTTAATATGATATTAACCATATGGTTAACTTCGGTTGATCATTGTTGAGCAAACATGAGTGTACACGTTTGGGTACGGTTACATAAACCTAAATGAGGGTACATTTCATTTGTGTGTAACAAGCTAAGTTCGATATAATGGTTGAAAGATATTAGCTTGGTTGAATCAGGTTTTTCATCTAACAGTGATTACTGAATGCTTTGTTACAAAGGTAACTTGGATTGCAAACCCTGATTTTAAAACTATATAAAGGAGAACTCTAAAAACTGCGAAACCTAATCCCCACACCTCCTGTGTGATACTAGTTGTATTGCTAGAGTCGCTTCTCCTTTAACCTTAGGTTTCTTCTCGGAACCTTGTTGGTTAACGACTTGAAGACTTCATTGGGATTGCGAAGCCAGACCGATACTAATTCTCTTGTAGTTTTGTGATCTGATCTTGTTGTTTCTATCGTACGAGTACAATTGTAAAATTGGCTTGAGATTTATTTCTCCGATAGGCAAGATAGAAAAGTAGTCATAAAAAATATTCGTCTCATCGTTTGTGATTCCAAAATATCTTGTTTCGCTAGTCGACTAAGATTATTGTGAGGTGATTGATAATACTAGGATGTTCTTCAGGAATATAAGCTCGGTTTATCAATTGGTTCATGTTCACCTTGATTTATCAAAAGACGGAACAAATTCTCTTGGGTATTTCTGTGGGAGACAGATTAATTCAATCCTATAGACTTTTCTGTGTGAGACAGATTTGTTTATCAAGTCTTCGACTTTGGGTCGTAGAAACTCTTGGTTGTGGGTGAGACAACTAAGGGAATCAAGTGTGTAGTATCTTGCTGGGATCAGAGACGTTAGGAGCACAATTGTACCTTGAATTAGTGTGAGATTGATTAGGGTTCAACTACAGTCCAGTCCGAAGTTAATTGGTAGTAGGCTAGTGTCTGTAGCGGCTTAATACATTGTGGTGTTCAAACTGGACTAGGTCCCGGTGTTTTTCTGCATTTGTGGTTTCCTCGTTAACAAAATTCTGGTGTCTGTGTTATTTCTTTTCCACATTATATTTTGTTATATAATTGAAATATCACAGGTTGTGCGTTGTATCGATCAATTAGGAAATCCAACCTTTGGTTGTTGATTGAGATTGATTGATCCTTGAACATTGGTCTTTGGTACCGTTCAAGTTTACTCCTCTTATAGTCAATCGGTCTCGCAGATTTCTATTTGCTGATTGCGGATTGAATTAAAAGTTAGAGATGTTAAACTCTTTGATATACTTTATTCTAGATTGAGTCTGACTGTCTAGTTGATTCTCTAGAAAGTATGTTGGAGTAAGTCCTCTCAGATTTCCAAACGAATTGTTGGGTATGGTTGTTAGACCCCCGCATTTTCAAATATTACATAATTACTTCGACCTATTCTATATGCAACAACAACATTGAATACAGAACAATAAGAATAAAAGTATATTATATGAAGATACAAAATGAAAAGTTAATAATCGAGGCGAGGATCGCTCTTTCCTTGAAGCGCGATTTACCCTGTATACAAACGTTGAACATTTAATGGTGAAGGTTTCCCAGGATACAACGGTTACCTTTCGGAGTAGCACACCACTTGAATACTTCGAAAGCAGGCGAACACAAGACGAAGAACAAACTCTTTGAATTCTAGAATCCTAATGATGAATATTTTTAGGTGAAGAAGAATGGATACATACTTGGGATTTTTATTTTGTTTGCACCTCTTCGTATGATACAAATGTCTTATTCACAAAATGATCTCTCATGGGGTAACTGGATACTAGACATACTAGTTTTATGAAACATATTTCCCCCATAATTCTTGTGTATCCAGTAAATTGAGACTTTATCATTTATTCCAATGATATTACTTTTTTGCACCATATTCATAGAAGTTTGCAGAAACGAAGCCGAAATAATGCCTAAGATTGATCCAAGTTTCTATCAGTTCATATTCAGACTTCTCAGTCTGGTCATTATACCTTTTAGAACCAATTAAAGTGATTTAGGACGTGACTCCAACCCAAATCCTATGACTCTTGGACTGATTTGAAACACCCATTTGTCTTGCGAGAATTTGAAATCAGAACTTACCATTGCACATTGCTATTTTTTGGATAATTATAAATTGTGATTCTAAAACTTCCATATTATTCGCATTGTAATTCCGATTTAGACATAGTCAAAGTATGGTTTTGAGAAGACATCTTGATCTACATATTCTTTTTTACTACAAACTCAAAGGAGTCATAGAAAAACTACAGAGCCACTTTGAAACATGACTTATAAGTCATATTTTACAAATTTTTCAGACATCAGACTCACTTTGTAAAATTCAGAAAAAATACTTGTGTCAGTTCAAAATTTTTGAAAGTTTGATAGCACGATTATCAAGATAGTGATACTCGGTTAAAAGGGGTAACAAAAATTGTTTATAGAACATTTGCATTATATCTATCAAAAATTTATGTAAATCTTCTCCAACTGTGCAAATCATATCCTTTAAGCAAGCTTAACTATCGCAGTGGGGTTTGCGAATTCAGATCTAACACAACCTTCACATTTCCATTATATCTATCAAACATATTCCATATTCATGAATTCCCTTTACGAAATCTAACGAACATGCCTGACTTCATGCAAACGAAACAAGAGTTGAAAAATGTAAGAGAAAGATTAAATTGTATTAATCAGACACTAAATTCACTACATTGTCTTTATTATACCTCCAACCTTATTCCTTTCTTACATACATATTGTTCTTTGATAATACAAAGTCACTAAATAGATATGATAGTCATCACATTGGCCTTAAATATGCCTGCAGCAAAACATCCCTTTCCTACATAGGTATCCTTCTTTGAAAGTACAAATTAAACTTCCCGAAATCAAGTTTTTGCAAATGTCAGGAACATGTAGTACATCTTTCAGAGTAACTTTCTTTTCGGAAGTAAACTTTAGTGTTACATTTCCCTTGCCTTGAACCACTGACCTCGCAACATTACCCATGTATACAGGTTTTACATTCTCAATAGTTTCATAAGTATAGAACATGGAACGATCAAAATAGACATGTCAGGTTGCTCCTGTATCAGCCCACCAATCTGTGAATTGCATACAAGATTAACTTCTGAAATAACAGAGGTCATGGTTTTCTCATTTGAGAAAAGAGTAGAAATCAAGTTCAGGTTTTGAAGACCATAAGAAATATTAGCAATCATATTCAGTTCTTGGTCATCATCGTCAACCTTCTTTTACTTTTTGATGGAGTTCTCATTCTTTAATCGACATTCTTTGGCGCAATGACCTTTTTTTCACAGTTGTAGCATTCTACATCAGTTTTCTTTTTCTTCGACTTATTTTTGTTCTTGATTGAATTGTATATCAGAGGTTCTTATATATTTAGGATTTGTGAATTTTGCTTTATGTTGTTTATTATTTATAGTTTATCTTTTATTTATGTCAATGAAAACATCCACATTGTAGTATTCTGTCTTGGCAAAAACGATTTTTCTTTACACACATATGAGGCACATTTTTGTGAATAAGTTGAATTAGTGCACATATTAAATATATTAAGATAATATAGATATATTTGCTATGATTTTGTTGCAAACTATTATTAATTCGTGATTTTCTTTTAAACTATTATTAGCAAACTTTTTTACGCATTATGCATAAAATATATTTCATATCATTAAAGAAAACTTATATGTAAAGAAGATCATTCGCAAATTATCATATGCTAAATAAAAATTCATACCATAAATTTCAAAGCAATGAGATAAAATAAGAATCAACATATACATAATTAACTCACTTATAGAAATTAATGGGTTATTTGTAGGTTTTGCAGCATTCGCGGGAAAAAACCAAAGTTTTATTTCTCCTTTTGTTTTTGAAACAAACAACATCTATTAATAGAACGAAAGCTTAATTCAAACTGCCTGCTTATCTTCTGCATTTGTTTGATTTATTTTACTCTCTAATTTATTTTGCTATCTAAATTTCATTACAGTATGCTGCACGCAGTAAATTCACCCAAGGAGTCGAGGATTTGACTTATGCAGAGGAGCTTCTTAGTTGCTCCATAATATGGTTTTTTTTAGTTGTTCAAAAGTATGATTTGATTTACTCTTTACTGTTCATCTACTTACTCATTATTCGCAGGCATGTTTCCCCGTCAACGTAGGAGCAATGCACTGGTTCTTAACAATTATAAATGTTAAAGAAATAAAATTTCAGTTGTTGAATTCACTTTATCGCGAATCTGATGACACGTATATAACAATTCTGAGAACTTTGGTATGTCGGTCGCTTAGTGATGTCTTTTTGTCGCTTAGTGATGTCTTTTTGTTCCTTTTCAGGCTACATACTAATGTATTTTTGTTGATTTTCAAGCCAGGTATTTTAAGGAACTTCTATCAATGAATGGAAAACAAGTTGACACTGAAAGTTGGCTTATTGAACCTGTTATAGACGCTCTGCGACAAACAAATGGGTATGTATATGTTATAAGTTTCTTAGTTTATGATGGTTTTTTTAAAAGTAAGACAAGTAAAATACAGTAAGCAAACAAAGATTAACTAGCTGAACGCAAAACTAAAACAATGAAATGCTGATGTATTGAGTCTTACTCCTTAAAATACTCGTTGCTAGGTAAAAGTGAAAACATATTACCTAGCGAAAGGAATTTTTTTTATCAGATTGTGCTTTGCTATGTTATGGATTTGACCGACTGCTTTGAGATGATTCCAACTAGGCTTATTAATCCATTCTTGTCCTAGACGAAACATTATGAGCTATAACACAGCTGTATTGTGGCATTGGCTATGTCTAGCCAAGATGTTGTGGGGTATGTAATATATATAATGGGCTTGGCTATGCTTAGCCAATGTGCCGCAATTATTAGGCCATCAATCATGATTTGATTATCATATGGATATGATCTAGGACTTGAGTCTATGACAATATGCCAAGTTTAGATTTAAAGTTTTAACGCTATTCCGACATAAACTTAAATAAGATAGTGCCGCTATAATATGTTCAAGGAACTAAGTCGTGGGAGTTTGCGACTTGCGATGATATTTATATGACTATATAATAAATATGATGTCCTCGATAGCATATTAATTCAAGAATGGTGTCAAATCCTATCCTGAATATGAATAATGCCATGTAAATAGCGTATAAGGTGCATATTTGATGTCACACATGAAATAACGAGGTTTCTGCTGGGGAAAGCCCTGAAATTTGGCATGTATATACACTCTAAGAATAGTTATAAGACCAATGTGTCCTCCAATCAAATATGCTTTATTGATTTACTTGCAGAATACAAATTGTACAGATTCAATAATCATGATGCTGGGTCAGGGATTATATTTACATAACTAGATCGAGGCTGATTTACTAGAAATGTCCTTGTCAAAAACTCACCATCAACAATAGTGAAGGGAAATTGAACCATGTACGTGTATTATATCGATTATTAAACGTTTGTAGAGAAACATATCGATTATTAAAGGTTTATAGAGAAAATGATAGCAAAGGGAAGGAAATTGAACCTGAGATGTCCAACTCATGTACTAACCCTCTGACCACAGTTCCATGTGTTGGCTTAGATTAATATTGCATATAATTCTTATATAAGTTTTTTAAACCATATATAATTCTTATACTTCTTGAAATTATGAATACTTATTAAATTTAATTGCATGAGCCAAATTTTTTTGTCCCGAATTCAAAAATCTCAAACGAATTTTACATGGACGTACACCGTCTAAATTATCCCTGAATGACATGTGGTTGACTGAATAATTGGTTGAATATACCTTTCGTCGAAACGAATAATACACGCACCTATACTATCCTGAATGACATGTGGTTGACTGAACAAGTGGATCTTAAGGGTGTATTTTGTAAAGTTAACTTGGTCCGAGTTAAAAAAATTATATTAGATACTCCCTCTGATTCAAAATAATAGGCTGGTTTCATGTGCAATTTGTACATGAAACCAATCGTTCTTTTTTTGAAATGAAAGTAGTAGGTGATAAGACAGTTAACAAGTAGATTATAATTTTCGCCCTTTTCAGATCATTTTTTGAAATAAATAAACATAAAAAGTCAAACATACATGACCAGCTTAATGTATCCATAAGACCAACAAGTAAAATATTTAATATAGTTCAAGGACTCGGATCCTTCGCTCGTTCTTCATGTTGTTTACCATTTCAAATTGGAAACAGTTTCCATTAATTAACATCTCCTTGGTAATTACCTCGGGACCTTTGTACGCCTTAAACAAAGGTTTTTTTAAGTATTTTTTTTTTGGAGGTCTTCTTAACTTGTATACCCATATACAGGGTAAGGAGTGATTAATAAATCACTTTTTGTCTTGGGATTGGTAAGTTTTGTTAGAGCTAGAGTTTTTTTGGGAAGATAATCCGTATTTATATCAATAAAATGCTAATTCCATACTTACTCTTATCTCCAGCACAAACCCCAACTGTTAAGCAGTTAAATCACATACGTGTACAGCTTGGCAATGGGTTACAACATCCAGGAAGTCCTTTCCTTTTTAATGTTCTGTTCGAAGTGCAACTAAACTAAAACCATGCCCTGTTTTTCTGCTATTAATAGATCTCAAGAATCTAAAACACCGAAAAACAAAATTAGATTTTTTTTAATACCCTAATCGCTCCATGATATGAAGTTATCAGAGATAAATCACAAAGTCAATAGAGTGAATTGATAGAAGAAAAACGTATGAATTTTAATTTATGAAACGGTCCGCGAGTTATAACCCCAAAGATGTCACTATTTATCCACAAAAAACCCATCAAAACAAAAGTAACACAAAAACCCAAAAAAAAACAAAAGTAACACAAAAACCCAAAGAATTTGATGAAACCAATTTTGAAATTTGAGGTTTTTGTATAAATTTTGTTTAAGATGGAGTTTTAATGGAGTTCAATATTTGAACGGAGTTTTTATACCACAAGTTTGGTCACCTTGGATTTTTATGACGTTCTGTTCGTAAAATATGAAGATGAATAGGTGGGGTCAATCAAACAGAAGAGATAAATAAGGTGGGGTTAGAAACACATACGGTAGGGGACGGTACCTGTACTTGTTTAACTCGGTACGGTATGGGACCGGACCGGTTCTTTTACCTGTATCATATGTAAAAAAAAATAAAAAAATTGAAAGTTCTAAGTTTAAAAACTTTAACTGTTAAGAGTCTTAAGACCTGAATTCATACTTTAAGAAAAATCTTTAAACTTCTAAGTTCAACAACATCAACTGTTTAAGACTTCAAATAGAAAAAACAGAAAGCAAAGCAAAAAACAGCATTTCGGCAGTTCGGCTTTGGCAATTGACCACTTTCATAAGTTTGCTGCAATAGAAAACGAACTTCATCTCCAAGCATCAAGTATCCAATACCTATGACAGTTGAACCACATCCAAGATGTCTGCAACAACAATTTATAATTCGGTTAGTGTTTTGAAGTTACTCCAATATGCACAAAGGGCAGCGAACGACATTCATAACTACCCTCTTATTCTCAGCAAAATGTTGTTTCAATTTCACACTGTTAAAACTGAGGAAAAAGAAGCAGGGAAAGCTCAAGACAATTCTACAACAATTTATAACTTGAAATAGGAACGAAATCTCTTTTTTATTATTCAATAATGCATAAATGCTCAGCAAGCTTCAAAATTCCTTCACCAACTAACCTAAACCCTAATCTCTATAACCCTTTTCAGCTTCAAAACTAAACCAGTTGGAACTTAAACAATCCAAACAAATCAGCTTCATATTTCATTTAACAAAGTATCATAGCACAAATTTCATTCACGGTCAGCTTAATTCAACACCAAATAATTTGATATGTTTTCCTAATTTGAGAAAATCAAAATCGAAGTTCCACTAATATTTGGATTTAATTTTCAAGTTGGGAGAATACAACAAGCATACAACGACATTATATTTTAGATTAAAATTAAAGAGAAGCAGAAACTTCACAAAAGTGAAACTGAGTCACTGACTGTAACCTATTGATCTCATTAGATGCTCAAGAAGTATTAAGTGGTGAAGTTTGGTATACCTTCAGTAGGTCGGGTTCTTCTACCTCATACCCCAGAAATTCCAAAACCCTAAAATCAAAAATCAAAAAATTAAAATCAGTTTAAAATCTAAAGAAATCAACAAAAATTAAATAGAAATCAACAAAAGCCTAATTAGTTTACAAAAACCCTAACTATTATTAGGGATTGCAAGTATCAAATCCTGAGAAGGCCACCTTTAGGGTTTATCTGGTGATGGTGAATCTGGTGATGACGACTAGAAGATGGTGGCTGAGAAGTTGGTGGTGAACGTGAATTTGGTGATAACGATAGACAATTAGATTTAGAAGATGGTGGAGGATGGTCTTCTATGAGAGGAAACTCGAAAGAGGGAAGAATAAGAAGAATAAGAAGAAGAAGAAGGAAATGAGGAGAATGTGGGAGAATACGATGGAAAGGGTATAACCCCTACTATCAACGACTGGAATTAATCCGTAACATCAACCGATACAGATCCTCAGTACTACGAGACGGGACGGTACAGGAATAACATAGAACCGTTACTCGTACCTATTCTAGACACGGTACCAGTTTTGGTACTTGTACCTGTCTCATCTTTCCACGATTCCGGGACGGTACTGTTACGGTTCCTGCGATTCCGGGACGGTTTCATGAGACGGGACGGTTCCTGTACAGCCCTACATACGTATATTAGTTGGATCTCATGTAAGGTCCGCCGGGAATAAAAATATCATAGTGTTCAAAGAGTATTCATGGAAAAAACAGAATATTTGTTAGAGTAAACTTTAAATTCAGTGGTTTATGTTTTCCGTATTAAAAGTTTTAGAATCAATGCAGGAAGTTAATGTTTAACTTGTATATGGGTATACAAGTTAAAAAATCCCTTGTTTTGGAAGCTTATTCAGTACAGTAGAAATTCGATAAATTAATTACTTCGCTAAAATAATAAAATTCTCTGGTCCCAACAAGGCTTGGATAAGCTAAATTTTAACTCGATAAATTAATAACTTCGCTAAAATAATAATTTTTTTTGGTCCCAACGCTATTAATTTACCTCGCGTTTTTAGGGGCCACTCAAAAGGATTTAGGGGCCAACAATAAACAAAAAAGGTCACACAAAGGAAAAATTTAGCCAGTCCTTATCTCGCGTAATTCGTAATGGCAAAATTACCCTTATATATTCGGAGGATATGATAACATTTTTATCCTACGATTTCAATCGGAAGACAAAAATTTACCCAGACTTCTGATTGTAGTCGGTGCAGTATTAGAATGATTTATGTTTCATTTTTTCCATTTATTTTTCATTTTTGAGTTGTTAGAGTTATAGAGAAGAAGGTGAAGGAAAAAAGGGAAAACTCATTTTATCACTACAAAAATGGATGGATATGAAGAAGAAGGTGAGAATCATGGCGAAGACGATTTGGGGTATATGTTGAATGATCCAAACTTTTGTGGAGAGGAAAACCTAGACGACCCTTTCATGGAAGAAAATGGAGAATCGCCTGATATTGAAGCTAACGATGTATGTAAAACACAAGTATTGTGTTAAGAAACTCAAATACTCGATTTGCATGCGTTTGTGTGCTTTTGTGAACAAGAAAAACCGATTATTGCATGCATTGAATGCCATGAACTACCCAGATTCGGTAGATAATTTCTCGAATAAACTTACGAATATAACACTCTGAGTACCAAATATGTATATTCGGTAGTTCCAAGATAGTAGTTTACTGCCGAATATGAGAAAAAACCCCAAACTGGTTTTCCAAAAAAATCTACATTCGGTAGTTATGTAGAGTTATTTACCTCCGAATGGCCCCAAAAACGAATTCCTCAAAAAATTTCAAAACTCAGTATTCTTATCCTTTACAATCGGTAATATTTTAACATTATTTGACTGCCGAATATAACAGTGGCCTCAAAATAAAATTTCCGAAAACTTGAAAATCGGATGTTTATCGATTAAAGTTATCTCCCGGTTATTTATATTCGGTTGTTTTACTATATATTTTAGATTCCGATTATATCATTTTTTGCACTCAGTAAACTATGTACATTCATTTGCATAAATCGGGTGTTTCGGGTAACCGATAGGATTCCGAATATAGTATATTCGGCAGTTTGACTTATTTAATAACATCCGATTATTGTATAATAATTTGTTGCTTTCATATGCAGGCCGTTGAAGAGTTTGTTGATGATTTCTATTTGAGGCCCGACACTTCCCTATACTATGCAAACGATTTGGTATACTCATTACTACTTTTCTTTTTTTTCAAAATTTATATGTTAAATGGTTATGCTTATTAGATTTGTTTTGTTTTATGCACGTTTAGACATTTGGAAGTAAGAAGGAGGAAAAGGAATGGCTTATGAACAAGGCAAAAGATAACATGTGCGTGATAGTTCAAAATAATCATGTTAGTGACACTCGATTTGAAATTATTTGTGAGCGAGGTGGGACGCGAAAGAGTCACGAGGAAAAGAATAGTAAGTACGTACGGAAGACGAATAGGAAATACCGAAGCAATACCAAGAAGATAGGATGCCCATTTAAGATTGTCTTCTATAAGCCCGATGGTATTAAAGGTAAAGAGTATAAAATGTATAAAGTTGATAACGGTTGTCACAACCATGATGATCCGTTGGATTTAATTGGAATGTAATGGTTGCCAAGTTAAAACCACATCAAATGAAGACGGTGAGGTCTATGCGGATCCAAAAAGCGAGTGCGATCTTAAGTAAAATAAAGGCGGACGACCCCGACAACTTGTCTATGCGGATCCGTTGAGGTTTCTGAAAATATGGCCGTTGAGGTTTCGTATCAATGATGCACTACAATCGGTTGCTAACGATACACGTATTCCCTCCGAACAGGACATTCGGTAGCGAACTTAAATTTTTATCTACCGATTAGGTTGGTATCTCTAAACACGACTATATTATTCGGAGGATAATTTTTTTTTGTAAAGTCCCGAATGTACGATGGCCCAAAAATCAGAATTTGGGAAAAACTGATACTTTTCAAATTTTGAACTTGCAATAATCGGAAGTAAACTTAGTTACCCAAACTTCCGAGTATGGGTTGTCTAACCTTCTATATTGACCCTTGGAACCACCTAGAGCCATGGCATGGTTTGTTTTGAACTTGTAATATTCGGAGGATAATTTTTTTTTGCAAAGTCCCGAATGTACGATGGCCCAAAAATCAGAATTTGGGAAAAACTGATACTTTTCAAATTTTGAACTTGCAATAATCGGAAGTAAACTTAGTTACCCAAACTTCCGAATATGGGTTGTCTAACCTTCTATATTGGCCCTTGGAACCACCTAGAGCCATGTCATGGTTTGTTTTGAACTTGTAATATTCGGAGGATAATTTTTTTTTTGTAAAGTCCCGAATGTACGATGGCCCAAAAATCAGAATTTGGGAAAAACTGATACTTTTCAAATTTTGAACTTGCAATAATCGGAAGTAAACTTAGCTACCCAAACTTCCGAGTATGGGTTGTCTAACCTTCTATATTGGCCCTTGGAACCACCTAGAGCCATGGCATGGTTTGTTTTGAACTTGTAATATTCGGAGGATAATTTTTTTTTTTAAAGTCCCGAATGTACGATGGCCCAAATATCAGAATTTGGGAAAAACTGATACTTTTCAAATTTTGAACTTGCAATAATCGGAAGTAAACTTAGTTACCCAAACTTCCGAATATGGGTTGTCTAACCTTCTATATTGTCCCTTGGAACCACCTAGAGCCATGGCATGGTTTGTTTTGAACTTGTAATATTCGGAGGATAATTTTTTTTTGTAAAGTCCCGAATGTACGATGGCCTAAAAATCAGAATTTGGGAAAAACTGATACTTTTCAAATTTTGAACTTGCAATAATCGGAAGTAAACTTAGTTACCCAAACTTCCGAATGTACAACACAAATCATTGTCATTTATCTGCTCTTCTTTACTTTACGACCGTGAATACCTCCCAGTCCTGCACGACCACGGGTTTGAGCACCTTCAGTTGCACCCCTTGTTCACTGCCTTGTTGTTCTACACTTTGTTCAGCACTTGGTTGCGCTCCTTGTTGACTGCTTTGTTCTTGTAAGCTTTGTTGAGCACTTGAATTATCTTTGGCACTCCTTTCCCTCCTAACACTAGCTGTCACTTTCTTCCTCCTTTCTCGACTTTGTCTAAACAACAAAGAAAGGAACAATATTTACAAACTATACAATCGGAAGACAAAGTATGGAAATATAACCCGAATGTACACATTCGGACGTAAGAAGACACATATTGTTCCCGAATACAAAACAATCGAAAGCTAACTAAACATATTTACAATCGAATATGCATCAATTGAAGTTCCGAAGCTCTAAATTTTTCATCCTACACAATCGGAAGAAAAAGTACAAAACTATAACCCGGATAAACAAATTCGGAAGTAAGAAGACACATATTTTTCCCGAATGAAAAACAAACGGAATATAACTAAACATGTTTACAACCGAATATTCATCAACTGGAGTTCAGAAACTCTAAAATTTTATCCTACACAATCGGAGGTATAAAACATTATATTGTCTTCCGAATAAATACTGGCCCCAAAATGGGATTTTTCCTATATCAGAAATTTTGAGATTTTTTCAATATATATATTGGGTAGTGAGTGTACTTTCGAATACTGTGTGTCTACTTAAATATATTCGGGAGCCAACAAATTCATTAAACTACCGATTATTACCAGTTTGTATCCAGGAAGATATGGCCAACAATATTCGGCCGATAACCATCAAATATTTCTCCCGAATACTGTCGATGTTCTTGAGAAATGAAGAACACGACTACATTCGGAAATAAATAAGCATGAATATCGCCCGAATCTGGATAAATAACCGAAAACCCTAGAATTTTTTTTTCTCGATTCGTCGAATTAAAGCGAAATAAACCCCAAAAATGATAGATTCTTACCTAATTGGGGCCATTTGAAGTTGACGAAGTGTTTGACTATCGGAATCGCAACCACCGACTACATCGACGGGTACTTCTTCACGTTCTTCGCGTTCTTCTTCATTTCAGCAACAATTTCTTTATTTCTTGCTAAAATCCCAATCTTTGGATCGATACCCCGAGCAACGTTTTTGGGTCTAGGTCTGTGGGTTTCATTTCCCTTATCCATTGTTTTATAAACGAATCGACGATGTTTTGATTTTACGATTCGCGACGATGTTTCGGTTGAACACAAGAACGAGGAAAAGTTTTTTTTTCTTCCACAATCGGAAGATAATATGAAACTGGAAGAAGAAGAGCTGAAATGAGTCGAATTTTTTTTGATTTGGTTTTTATACAGTTTTACCAGAAGGGCATTTATGTAACTTCAATATCATATAGGGTACCCCTTAACTAGAGTCTTTGGCTGGGTATAAATTGATGGCCCCTAAATCCTTTCGAATGGCCCCTAAAAACGCGAGGTTAATTTATCGATGTTTTAAATCCTTTTTCTGTGTAAGATAGCACTTTCGCAACATCACCATAGATTCAACGTTTCAGTAATTTTAGGTAGAGTATGATGGTTGTTTTACATACTAGTACCACATCTGATCTACTACTGTTGATTAAGGTCCCTGCAATGGGTTAGTGAAACCTTGATCATTTCCAGAACCTTGATGAGTAGAAGTAGAATGTCGTCCAAACTCGGGTTGTGAGGACTTATCAAGTGTTATTGTGTAGACCCTCCACTTGTTTAGCTGCTCCAAGTACATAGCTTTCATTTTTTGAGTTAGATATTCAAACTCATTGCACCTCTCCCTTAATTGTTCTGTAGTGGCATGTACCCTTAAGTAAGAATAGTTCGATCGGGGCCTTGTGAAAAGATTGGAATCATCCTAGTCTCCCCTTGGGAATTTATAACCTGTACCTCCCAATCTATTGCTGGCAAATTTGACCCAAACGACAATGAAGAAGTTCCTTCTGTTGGATATGTATGTAAACAAGGTTTTTCTGGAGGAGGGTGACTTGGACTAATACCTTGACCACCACCAATCCTACTAGGTGTTGAAGAATCCCAGTTACAAATGTGTTGTGCTTCTGTACAAATTGGCGGCTTCGAGATCTTACTGTACCAGTTGAGGTACTCACTTTCATCGCGCACCATCTGGCAGTTTACATCCCAAAATTCCCAATCACTTCCGTCAGCTAACATCCTTTCGTACTCGGTTCTGGAAACCTGAATCTGAACTGGGGGGTTTGCGGCCTTGGCTCTTATGCTGCGTATTTGTAAAAGAAATCTTTCGCCCATATACCAAACGCCTATGTTCGAACAAGGACTGAATAGCACCATTTGCTGTAGTGAATAATTTTCCAACCTTTGGGAGACATCTTGTTCGTACTCCTTATATCCCCGATGCGCATGCAGAACTACATTTCTGCTGGTTCTTTGGATTTGTAGGAATCTGTGTGCCATGCTGCTGCCATACCCATCGTCAATTTTCCTTGGTGCCCAATTCGACTCGTCGTACATCATTAAGATCGGAAATTGTTTATCTTTGTTCACCAGAGTTGGTCCACAAACACGGAAGTAGGTATACCACCAATACTGAAAGAAAAGGCCATCCAATTAGTATATGACCATATTACAAATGAAACAAAATTGGTAAGCCAGATGAATTGTGATATTTACCTCAATGATGCCCCAAAAACCATTCATGCTTTTTCTATTTTTACAGCATGTATCGAGGGCTATGTATAGTTCTGCTAAAATTGCAGACCCCCAATCAAGATATGGTGCCACCTCCAAATCTTTCAAGGCTTCGAGCCAACCAACCTTTGCAGCACAACAAGGGTTAGGAAAAAAACATTGGCCAAGTACCCATAACAGAAACACTCTTTCGATTTCCTCTTATTCGTCTGTATTTAATGAGTTCGCTTTGCGCCCTAAAAAAGCCTTCAACCCTGCGATAGGGATTCCACACCTTTCAGTTTCAGGTGAATTTTTGACGCTTGTGGATCACTCGTATACAATGGCAGAGCTTCGGCCCATCTCCCACCTGACAACCACTTGCTTTGGTCGAATGGAACCAAGTTTCCCTCGCATGGTATTCCAGCAATGAAATACAAATCAAGCGGTGTAATTCCTGTACCAAAATTATTATAATTTAAATCTTGCACATTTGGAAACCTAATGCATATAAAAACACAATAAAATAAAATTCACAAATAAACTTGCCGATTTCAAAGTCCGAAAAATGAAACGTGTGCGTATTCGGCCACCAGCGTTCTATTAATACTTGAACACATTGGGTCTTGTGCCTTCTAAGATTTATAAAATAGAAACGTTTCCAAGGATATCTTTGGACTCTTTCTTTGACGGAATCAGGCAGGCTTGCATACACATCAAGGATTTCTGACCACCCACCTCTCAACTGGAAAAGGTGATCACGCTCTAGATGTTTAGATATATGATCTGCAGCTACACCTCGGCCAGAAACTTGCATTGGATTTGTGAACTCATATGAAAGATTATGACTCCAATCTCCCTGGGGTGCAGGCTCGGGTACTGGGACGGGAATTCTGTTTCTTTTTCTCCGAGCAGACATAGTGAATAATGGTGAACTAGAAGAAAAAAAATAGCACAACTATAAGAATTTGTGTACACGATTTAGTAGAAGTGTGCAATTCTAAATAACAGACAGAAAGGTAAACTGATATTTACAACAACCTAAAAGCCACCCCACAGATGAAATTAGCTTGTAATAGCCAAACAGAAATAAGACAAGGAAGAAACAAAATCCGACCTTTCCAAAAAAAAGAAAGCAAACGAGAAAAACTATACACCTTTACAAATAGGTGCAAACCTCAAAGAACAAACAAAGTCTCAATGAGGTTAAGAAAAAAATCATCCTTCCAGCTGACAAATACATTGCCAGGAAGAATGCGTAATGCCTGAAAAACTACACATAAATCGTGTGTTGCACAAACCAAAGTTCATCTAAAACCTCTTTAAAAACCCAATACGCGCATGTTGTTTACACACATGATGATGTATCATGTTGTACAACCTAGCTACAGGTTCTATTCATTGATTAGAAATAGGGTGCTTGAGAGTCAAATCAGTTGATTCATTTATATATGTGAAATTTCTTCTCTGGAGTAATTGGAGGTTGAACTGGGAATTATAAATGGGAATGATCAGGCTCCTTGATGCAACTTCCAGGGATACAAAAATTGGGTACAAACTGAAGTTGATTACTTCAATGTAACACGTTAACCTTCTTAAATTGTAAGTCACACAGTAATTCGATATTCTAAAGATTTTCTTATATGTACAGCGAATTTAATCATTTATCACATCTCATACAATCTAATGAGCCGTCAGCTTATCAAATCTGATGCTGTGAAAGAACACGCTTAAACAGTTAACTTATGTACCAATTGTGATACAGGAAGTTGGCTTGGCTAAGGGAAAAATTAGAAGAAGAAAAACACATTCAACTTTACTATGGGCTATGTTGTCATGGGCGTAAGGCGCCGCGTGGCGTCGGGTGTAAATCCCGAGCCGCAGCGAGTCGCGGCGAACCCGCGGCGTAGAACAATAATTCCAAAGAGGTTTATGTTCTTGACGTAACTGATATTAGCAAAAATTTGGAAAGATTTTTTTTTCCTTTCCTTTACTTTACTAATGTTAAAGTAATTAACAAAAACAGCTAGGAATGATCTATTTCTTAACATAATTAGCTTAGGGTTTTTAAAATATTAATATATGACTTAATGAAAAAGATTTTCAAAAGATTTTGGCAAGATTGTTTTTCCTTTTTTGGCAAAAAAAATGCCACTTTGGCGCCCAACAAACTTGGCCTGAGCGCCTAGAAAGGCGACGCCTGGGCGCCACTTTTTAAAGTGGCATCTCTTTATCCACTGCGTGGCGCCAGAGTTCAGAATAAGGCCACTTTGCCGCCTAGGCGCCGCCTTTGACAACATAGACTATGGGTTAAATTAAAGTGCTTATATTTCTTTAAATTGCAGCACCTGTGATGACCAAGGGAAAACATGTACAGACGTATTGTACTCCTAGGATTGTACTATGTTATATTTAGTGAAACGAAGCGAAAAAATTCACTTAAGGTGTTCACGAGTGGTTTGATGCAGTTGCTATTCTCAAAAATAAATAGCAACTGCATCAATTTATTTTGAGGCCCCTCCCAGTCTAAAATCCTGATTGGCAACCAGTTGCAACTTTTATGACAGACAAAGTTCTTCGACTAATATATTACAAGTCATCTAATCTATGGAATCATTTGATAAACATGGTATATATATTAGTGGAAACCAGTAGTAGTATGTAACTGTACCTTTGAACAGCTGAAGAATTGTCCTTCGGTAACATCTTTCCCTTCTTGGTTTTCTCATGTGAAAACGTCGTACCAGAATGGCTGGGACACAACATTAGACGACCTTCCTGTTACCAGATAATGTCATGTAATGTATGTTAGCCCATGCCAAGCTAGGAGAAAGAAATAGACAAGGAGTTTAATCACCTGACATAAGGAAAAAAAATGGTGTAATAATCAACATAAAGAGATGCATGCTAATGATATCATCCCACCGGCAACCTGAAGTGTCAAATGCACAAGGAACGTGATATGTATTATTGCAGGAACGTATAAAACAGCCAAGAGCTGCACCCTTTAACCCACAACAACAACATTTGATCTTCGAAACTCTCGCCAGCTCCAGCTCCAAGTTCGTAACTTTATTCCCAACATAATACACTCGAGGCGCCCTACATCCCCAAATGTGATTATACAATTCGCTGAGGTTGAAATAAATTCAAGTAAAATTAGACAAGAACATAAAAAACTTACCCCTTTACGCATTTTTGGTGAACATGTACGACATTTGGTCTAGGTATCTCTTCCTCTACTACTTCTTCTCCATTGGCAATATGCAACATTGATCCAGAACCCTAAATGTGCCCGCACAAAAACATGGAATATTAATTAGTAGATGAGAGAATATATTGCTGTGAACCACTTAAGGAATCCAAAGAAATATTTTTTTCACTGCTGAGAAGGCAACTAGCTGAGATCCACTTAAGATAATTCAAGCTTCCTATGCTATTCCATGAAACAATGTTATATGTATGTATTCATTTCAAGGTCAACCAAAAAAGAAAACACAGAAACAACACGTACCTTTGATACTGTACAGGTCTGGCAAAATGCACAGATAAAAGCTGAATTGTTGTCCAGACATACTGAAGTACTAGCTAGTAAGGTACTGGTACTATCCATGGACTCTACACCAAACGATCTCTCTTGAACCTTTGTGGCTGACACCTTATCCGCTAGTTGTTCATTGGTTTTCCCATCTAGTTTCCTATGTGTATCGCATTGTTGTATGGACATTGTAACTAAATCCCTCTTCTCAACAGATTCCATGAGTTCCATCGACTCCTAATTCACAAAATTACATTTATTCAAAAAAATTTGAGGCTAATTTGGATAACATAGTTGTTGGTTTAGGAACAACAAACTACCAACCTCTTTTAAATCTTTTATTGTGTGTAAACAGAACTCAACTTCAACAATACAAGCATCATTCACGATATACCCATTGCTAGGATCTTTAAGTTCTTTTAACTGTATGAACTCATCAAAACCCCAATCACTCTCAACTTCGGTAAACCGAAACATGTCTTCTGTATCTATATATACGAATACACAAGAGATGAAATTTAAAACCTATAGAAGTTATAAATTTGCTGTGTACAAGTGCAAATATATAATGAACAAAAGCTACCTTTTCTCAATGTGTTTTTGTCATTGGTTTGATCAATAACAGCCACACTGAATTTCGCAAATCGCCAGTTCTTACATTCAACAGCAACCACATAGAGTGACAAGTAACCGTTCATATCACATCCCCTACGAAAAGCCAGCAATCGCCTAACACAAAGATTGCAAAATTGAAAATTCTGAGTATTTAATATCATCACAGAAACATGTGTAGTACTGCAGGGGAAGGGTTAGACACAAATTTGATTCATATACCATTTGTGTGGACCTATAGTGAAAATCGGTGAGAAACGATTTTCCTCGTTCAATTTTGAAACGTTTTCAATCTTCCATTTGAATCTGGAAGATGAATAAGTGACGTCGTCGACGTTATCTGCATGCTGATTTTGTAATGTAAGAAACAATGAAGAAATAAGTAAATCAATCACTTTGCGAATTAATCAGCACATGGAAATTGGGTTAGGCATTCAAAAACTGGGTTTAGTGCACATACATGGCATAACATTTCTGGTATTTTGCATTGTTGAAAACGACCAGCTCAATCTGTAAGGATGAAGAAGAAAACGTTGGAAATAAAGCGTTAGTATCTAGCAGTGCAATCAAGAAGATTTCTATCTAAAAGAAAAAAATACAGTAAGTGCTCTAGAGCAGCGCTAATACTTAATAGCTTCCGCAGTGAGAATCTCTGAGAAAATACCAACAAGAATTTTACAGTAAAGTGTACTAGAACCTTCACTTGTGATTCTCTCATAAAAGAATTTTTTTTCTCGTCTTCTGTGCGGTTTTTCTTCTTCACACTTTGTTTGACTCCTCGTTTCTTTTGCTTCTTATAAGACCCAGTGGGCGTGCTGGGTGCAACAGTATTTAATGAGTGATGCTCCAGCTACAAGGACTACGTCTCACAGTCCCTGGAACCCACTGGAGCTTGCAGGGATGGGTTTGTGAGTTCCCCTCCGATATGTGTCTTGCGCTTCATTACACGGGATTTCAGTCCCGGTGGATTAAGCATTACTAGTATTTAAATATCTCCAGGAGACACAGACACTAGGAGAGATACGGAAGGAATTGTTGCCATTTACCTGCCTCGGTGCCGGTTAGTAGGAGCGACGGAGCCGAATGAAGATCTAGGTGGGATAAAACAATATTTTGGGCTAAATATTAAATGTTGAGGTCTATTTTTTGAACCGTTTTTTTAGAGACTACTTAAAAATGGAGGAAGATTATTCTTCAATTTTTTGCGTGATATTAGAAGTAATAATGAGTCACCTCTTATCTAAGTCTTTTTTAATACCAAATTTGCTTTTAGTAATTAAATTTAGTGTAATGATTAATTAGTGAGGTTAGATTAATTAGTTGGGTGTTTCTAAAAGAATAATTTTTGAGAAGAACGGAATTTTGTTTTTTTTTTTCTTTTATTTTTTTAGATGGTTGATTTCGAAATGAGGGTTTTGGATACTTAGGTATACTTCAAATTTAGTTAATGTTGCTTGAATTGTCAAAAACTTTCGAAAAAATGAAAAATTTATAAACTGATTTCGACCATAGAAGTAAAGTTCGGCTACGACATCTGAAGAACAGGTAGGCGAACTCATCTGCAAGTGTAGTTAGGCTAATGGTTCTGAAGACACAGGTAGCCGAACGCAACTTTAATGGAGTTTTTGCTTTTAGAGGAAAGTTCGGCTAGGAAAAAAAAGTTGCCACGTAACCGAACTAAAAGTTTGGCTGGGAAAAAAAATCGACGTAACCGAACTCAATATATAAGCTTTTCAGGGAAAGTTCGGTTAGGAGAAAAAAATTGCAACGTAAACGAACTAAAAGTTCGGCTAGGAAAAAAATGTTGCGACGTAATCGAACTAAAAGTTCGGCTGGGAAAAAGATTGCGAGGTAACCGAACTTTTCTCAGAAAGAAAAAACTCCATTAAAGCTGAGTTCGGCTAGTTCGACAAACTATTTCACATAATTCCTAGCCGAACTTCTCTCTGCAACTTCCATTTTCAACTCATTTCGATGATTACTACTCATTTTTTTCAACCAAGTAATGGGCTTGTGGATTTTTTTTTATCGAGACAATGAAGCGGAAAGAAGAAAAGAAAATGAACCCTCTAATAGTAACGCATTTGTGAAAAATTAAAAGTAATGGGTTTTGTTATAATTTTGATTTTGTTTTGTTAATGCTTTAATTAGATTATGTTATATATATATATATGTGTGAGTGGGTTTGTGTATTTATTAGATTAGTTTTAATTTTAATTAGATTAAGGGTAGGTTAGTCATTTCCACACTTTAAAACACCCCTTATAAGTATAGGATAGACATTCCTATCACAAAGTAGTCCCGTTCCATTTTTGAATAGTCCCAAAAAACGTTTCTATTTTTCCCCATAAAATCACCTTTGCAAAAATGTTTTTTTTTGGGTGTTTAGAATTTTGGGGTGGCTAGAGCACCCCAAGCCACCCCTAGTATCGTCCTTATCGGTTTAATTTCTCTTATCAAAATGAGTGGAACCGTTCCCGGTGGCACTTGAACACCAGATACATATCTAAAGTTCTAACCACCCAAGTTAAATAAACCATGGTTACAAATGGGACTGCCCGTTCATTGAAAAGAGTATCAAATTTCAAATAAAAGAAACATTTTCCAGTTTTTCTTATATGGGATTCGCTACCTTTCCAAGCAAACTGTCGTCCTATTAGTAATGTCGGAATAAACGATCATGTATATTTGTGAACTAGAGAATGACTCGAGAGAGTTATATTATTATTGATAAATCCGATAATCCTACAAACGTTATTATAAAGTCTATTATTAATAGACAATTATTCAGATATAAAAAGTAATAAAGATCAAGTCAATAATAGTCAATTATTGACTTGACACACATACATTTGACACAAAGGGAATACGACTGTGATACCGACTAATCACACAAGTTATTTGTCTCATACACCCCCTTCAATTTAATACTTGCAGACACAGAATCACATTGAGACACAGAAATAGTGAAACAGAAATAAACTGAAAAAGGTTATCCAATCATCTGCTGAAGTAATTTGAACTGAAGAAGTTGTTGTAGCTGCAGTTGAAGAAGATGATGAAACATCCATTAACTGATGCACTAGTCTTGTAAAAGTTGGTGAACATAACCCTTTGGTGAAGAGATATGCCAATTGGTCTTCAGATGCAATGTGATGAAGCAGTAAAAAACCTTCCTCCACAAGCTCCCTGAAACAATATGGTATTGAATCTCTATATGCTTTGTCCTGGCATGAAAAAATGAATTAGAGGCCAAGGAAAACGCACTAGTATTGTATCAAAAAAGTAATGCAGGACCATCCACAGGTATATGTAAATCATCTAAAAGATAAGATAGCCATTGTAACTCAGAATATGCAACTAACAAACATTTGCATTCAGCTTCTGCAGAAGACTTAAAAACAGTTAGTTGTTTCTTTGAAGACCAAGACACCAGATTAGGACCAAGATAAATTGCATAACCAGATGTAGATCGTATAGTATCTGGACACCCAGCCCAATCTGAATTAGTAAATGCATTTAATTAAAACATTCAAATCTCCCTTGTCAAAGTAATTCCAATACCAAGAGTACCTTTTAAATACCGCAAAATTCTCTTCACAAGTTGTAAATGCGTATCAGTAGAAAAGTGCATACATAATTAACTCCAAAACATATGGCAGGTCTAGTAACTTTCAAATGTTGTAAAGCACCTACAATTTCCCTTTAATCAGTAAGATTTTCTAGTTTAACACCATCATGAAAAGATAACCTAGCAGCTTTTACGACAGGTGTATCACAAGGTTTGGAATTCAACATTTCTTCTTTCTCTAACAACTCTAAAGTATACTTCTTTTGAGTTAGCTTTATACAATCTGCATCTCTCACTACCTCTAAACCAAGAAAATAACTCAATTCTCATAATTCCTTCATAGAAAATTCCTTCTTTAAACAAACAACCAAATTACCTAACATAGTAGAAGAGCTTCCAGTCAACAAAATGTCATCCACGTACAACAGTAAAACCACAATTCCCTTCTTAGACACATAAAAAAACATTGAATGACCTGAGATAGACTTCTTAAAACCACAAGAAATAAGAAAGGTGTTGAATCTATGAAACCAAGCCCCATGAGTTTTTTTTAAGCCATATAAACTTTTCTTTAAATGACACACATAATTAGAAGGATGATTTGTATTTGTAAAACCTTGTGGTTGTGACATGTAGACATCTTCATCCAAAAAACCATGTCAAAAAGCATCACTTACATCTAATTGGCTAACCTGCCAATTATATGTAAGTGCCAAGCATAATACAACTCTTCCAGTAGCACATTTAACCACATGACTAAAAGTCTCATTATAATCTATCCCATCTTGTTGATTATATCCTTTAGATACTAAGCTGGATTTATATCTATCCATAGTACCATATACATCTGCCTTCTGTTTTACCTTATACACCCATTTAGAACCCAAAATGTTCATGTGAGGCTCAGGTGCTACATAATCCCATGTGTCATTATTCCTTAAAGCAGTGTATTCATCTTTCATAGAGACCTGCCACTTTGGATCTTTAATAGCTGTCTTGAAAAACTTTTGCTCACTAACAGTAGTTAATAATGATTTGTAAGAAGGAGAAAGTGAATGTTTTAACAGAACAATTGGAGACATAATCAGGAAACTATTTTGGTTTTGAAATTCATTTTTGAGATCTTGTAATTAATAACATTGGTAGAGGGAATAGTAGACTCAAAAGAACGAGAATTAGAAGACAAAGAGGAATTGAGCGTGAGACAGAATCAGAAGGTTGGAAATAAAACTGCGTTTCATCAAAGTCTACATGTCTTGACACGTAAGATTTTTTAGAAATAGGATTATAGCACTTGTAACCCTTATGCAAAGGACTATATCTTAAAAGTAGACTCTTCACAGACTTTGAAGAGAGTTTATCACTCTGGAATGAGCAAGACAAGGATAACAGACAATACCAAATATTTTCGAAAAAGAATAATCAGGACTTTCAACAAACGAAACTTCAAATGGAGATTCAAAATTCAAAATTCTTGATGGTGTTCTATTTATCAAGTATGTGACAGTAAGAAAAGCATCATACCACATATCTTTTGGACAATTAGTATTAAACAACAAAGAATTTACCATCTCAGTAATGTGTCTATGCTTCCTATCAGCAAGGCCATTTTGTTCTGGAGTTTTAGGACATGAAATCCTTATTAAAATACCACTTGACTCCAACAAATTTTGAAAAGTACCTTAACAAGCTATGTTGCACTATCAACTTGAAAAGCCAAAATTTTTGAAAAAAAATGATGTTATGTGTGAGTTTTAAAATTTGAAAAGCATGTAACATCATCTGATTTCAGTTCCATTGGATAAATCCAATGAAACCTACTAAAATCATTCACAAATAAAATATGGAGTAATACCTATATCATTCAAAGAAGAAACAGTGGGACCCCAAACAACACAATGAATTAATGCAAGAGGTTTATTAGCATGAGAAGTTGAAAAGACAATTTTTTACTTTTGGCAAGTTGGCCAGGATGACACAAAGACGAGGACTGGGGAAATGTCAAAGTGATTTGTTTTGAAGAATGTAGTTTTTGTATAATGTGACTAGATGGATAACCTAGCCTGTCATGCCAAGTTTTATAAGAAGCACTAGGGGTAGTTGAGAAAGAACATGGAACATCTTTATGAGTAGAAAAATACTTTGTAGGATATAAATTGTTACCACTATGCCATGAGCTAGCAAAGTATCTGAATACTATCTCATATACATATGCTACCAACCTAAAATAACAAGAATTCTCCTTTGTGAACTTAGCAATTGACACTAAATTATGCTTCGTATCAGGGACTAAAAGTACCGTGTTGGGCCTAAAACTAGTTTTAGGTGTTTGTATAATAGATGAACCAGTGGAAGTAATAAGCAAGGATTTACCATTTCCCACTTACACCTTTTTTCTCCCCTGAATCTAGAAGTATTCTGTAAAATCCCCTCATCTCCAGTCATGTGTGTTGTTGCTCCTGAATTAGCTAACCATTGTGGAGCTTTAGAAGTAGAAGGATCACCAAAAACTTGATCTTCAGTTAGGGAAGTAAAAGCATGTTGTTGAGAAACATTTCCTGAATTTGTATTTGAAGTAGAAGCAAAAGAAGGAGGATAATATCTGAAGTGACACCTACTAGCATAGTGTCATTTCTTTCTGCAAATTAGACAATCTATGTGTGAAAAATCTCTTCTTCCTCCATTAGCCTGACAAGAAGAAGTATGTGCTTGTAGAAAACTATTGCCTTGATCAAAATTATACCCCTGAGCACTCTTTGAACTAAAACCATTCCTTTGATCATTCTTATAATTTGAACCACCTTTTGGATTTCCTCTTTCGTTACCGGCATAATTGGTACTAGTATTACCATTCTTAGCATAAAAAGCACATGGATTGTGTGCATCAAATAAAACAGTAGAATCTTGTTGTTGATTAATGAGCCATTTCTCATGATTTTACAACCTTTTGGATTGATCTCAGCAAAAGTAAAAGGTACTTCTTTATTTTGTGCAACAACTACCAAATTATCATACTCTTTTCCCAAACCATTTAAAACATACATTACCAAAGTACTAATCCTTTCCCCAATTTCTGCCAAATAATCAGCTACTGTCTAGATATTATGTAAGTAAACAAGAATTGCCAGATTACCTTTCTTGATATTGTGTAGATGATTTCTTAGGATGATCTTTCTTACCATGAACTGACTTCTAAAAGTAACTTCAAGAAACAACCAAATTCCTCTAACAGTAGAGAGACAAAACATCACCAGACATAGAATCAGTAAACGTCGCCTTCATATAGCTTGTGACAAAACAATCTATCTTCCTCCACCGCAACCATTATGGATTCAAGTTGTGAACACCATTGACTTCAACTTGTTTTACCGGTTCTTGAACATCACCACTTACATAACCATACAAATCAGTGGATATTAAAATAGTTTCCATTTGATCTCGCCACAACAAGAAATTATTATTAGGACCCAAATTTGCAGAGAAATTTTTTGAAATATTAGAAAAGGGAAAAGTAAAATCAAGTGAATCACCCATTTGAGCAGCGGAATTCGAATTAGTACCCATATATCGTCTTCATTTGTAAACAATTGTCGTAATTATCATCAACCAAAAAAATCGAAGAACAATATTATTGAAGAACTGAATCAAGAAATAGATTTGGATTAAAATCAGATGTGAATTTTGATGAGAAAGAGTATTGAAAAAGCAACTTCTGATTTTTTTTCTTCTATAAGTCAAAAAGCAACATCTAGATGTGTATCCAAATGCGTTATAGGATTTCGAGTAGTTTATTTGGAACGCTTCACGTTTGAAAGATTAATCCCATGAAATACTAATCGACGAGTTTTTCGAACGCAAAAATAATGGAGAAGTGGAGGGAGAACTAGGGTATGAATGTGAAAGGAATTCTTATTTTCCGTTTTACGTAACATACCGAGCAAGAATAGAATTCTTCCACTGGGATTGGATTGCCTTAGTGAGGCTTTTTATTTGACTATATAAAAACTTAAAAGTGGGTCATTCTTACAAGATGGGGAATAAAACGAGTTTGATAAAAACTAGGGTAATTTAATTAGGATTGATAAGGATAGTCTTGTAATTTTCCCCCACTTTGACGCCCGTTAACTTTTCTTCTAAGTCCACTTAAATTTGAGTATATCCCAATCCGGCTAGTTTAAAAAGATATCGGCAATGAAAATAAAGGATTTATGTTTAAGTTTAAAGTAAAAGGCTAACATAGATATTCCTTATTTCTAAAGACATTAGATGGGGCTTAAACTGATTTTTAGAGGCTAAATTTGGCTGTTAGATTATATCAAAAGTGTTGTATGTTCTTTAATACTACTTCTCTTACAAATATATCTCGCATGTGAGCTAGTAGCAAGATATTTTCGCTGAATGGTTCAGCGCGGAGAAAATCAACTTTTCGCTGTTTGGTTCAGCGCACAGTGGAATATTCTATGATATATGCGCTGAATGAAAAGCCGCAACCTGTCAACGGGGAGTGGAAATGCACAGCACTTCTGCGCTGAATGAAAATGTGCCACCAGAGTTTAACCATTTTTTCCTACACCTAGTTTACACCATCAACAATTAAATGTTTATCAAAACAATGTTTTCTCACACTCCCGTTACACCATCAACGGATATGTTTTCAATTTTTGAATTTCGAAATGCTTGATAATTTGTTCTAACGGTTGTTTGTTTCAAATTTTGAAAATTTACCAACCAAAGGAATTCTTTCATTACATTGCAAAACAAGGTTACAATGTCTTTTGAAGAAATTAAAAACGTACATTAAAATTAAAATTCTACTTCCAAAAATTTAAAAAGTACATCGAAATTAAAATTACTAATAAATCACTTTAATTTAGGGGATATGTTTTAAGCCATTACGGATCAAAATATCGTTCATCCATCAATGCATCTGTATATTCATTGCTTTGTTAATGTTGTTGTGGATGTTGTGATGTAGTAGCTCCATCTTCACACCCAGGAGTGTAAAATTCTCGACCTGTAGGTTATTGTGATATGTACCACCCAATGTTAGATCTTATGGATTGTTTTTTTGTTGGGAAAAGACAAATGGCGTTGAAGAAGAAGAAGATCTGCCATATGAGGAACATGGAGTTGTAGCTCGACGCAGTGTCTCACTCCATACGACTTGACGAGCTCCAAGCTCGAATGAACATTGTTGTTCCATAAATTTATAACAATCCTCCTACAAGTATAAAGTAGAGAGATTTAATTAAAATTCAAGAAACTAAAATGCAAACAAATGTAAATGTACTTACCAATGTCAAACTCATCTGGCGAAAGTTATACGGACAAGGAAGCCTCGGAACTAGTACTGGTTGTTCTACGCCGGCTTCATTGGAAAATGGTAAAGTGAAATGTATCTCCGGCAGCTGTGACAATGGCTCATTCTGTGTGCCATAAGTATAGTTTTGTGATATCATGTTAGGAGGCGGATGATTAGGAAACAAATGACGAGGAACAGCTGTGCTACCCAATGCTATTTCATCGACATTTTGAGCACGGTATGACTCAGTGAGATAAGGTCCAACAGTCTTCTTCTTCCACCAACTGTTATATTGATCCTCAGTGACTGTGTAATAGTCGGCGCCTACATCTACAATCCTTTTGTCCACAAATGATTGCAAATTTGGAGGGTTTGCTGGGACTACAATCTCACCTGCTATCTGCCTCTGGAATCTCTCGGCCAAGTAACAACTAATTCTTGTATTTATTTTTTCCAGGTCAAAAAACACAACTCTCCTTCTGGATAAGTGTAGTGCGTGGTCATAATGTTCTCCCCCAGAAAACTCACTATCTTCCCATGGTTGCCAAATACATGATGTACTTGTTCTAGTGTCCATCTGTGCTCTTGCGCTGGAGACTGAGTGTTTCCTCGTATCCTTTTGGCCTCCTCCTTGTCCTCTCTTCCTTGATATAATGTTAGCCTTCTTGAAGAGACAAATCTTTGGGAAAACATCTTGATGTCCTCCCGGTGTCTGACAAAGCAAGGGTTGCATGTTGCGAAAGTAATAATAGTACCAATACTCAAGTACCATAACCATGCCAGATAAATCCTTACCTTTGGTTGACCATTCGTCAAGAAATTTATAGGTATTACCTAAGGAAGCTATACCCCAATCATACTCCCCAACTCTATCTAAATCATTCATTAATAAGACCCAACGTTTATCTACTCTTCCACTAGCATCCGCAAGAAGAAAATGACCAAAACACCAAAGAAAGAATGCTCGTGCCAATAGCTCTGCACATCCACTATTATCCTGGTTTTCTCTACTTTTAATGTAGTTTCTCAAGGTAGCCAATGATATTGAATTAGTCTTCGTGTTCCATGTACCATAATTTTTGAAACTGGGAAATATATATCATCCATAACAGCATATGTTAGCTCACTACCCAACTGCGGCATAACTACGTGACGTTTACTGGGGTCACCAGTGGGAACTCCCGTCAACATATACCAATCTAAAGCAAGGATGACAAGATCAAACTCCTTAAAATGAAAGCTCTTGGTTTTTCCCCACCATCTCTCAGCTATGGCTTCAACTAAGCCTCTATCCGCATTGGCGAAATCAAACACAAAAACAGAAAAAAAAACCACAATTATCACAGTGTCGTTGTGCTGACGGATTATTTTTCACTACAATTTTATATAACACTTCAACCTCTTTCAAACTACTTCTAAAGTTTACACCCCGAGGATCACCCATAATATCGTTACATATATCGCTATCTTTATTCTTTGCCGACATTATTTCCAAACCATCTAGAAAATCGTCGATACTGGTACTACAATTAATAACAAAAGGAAAAAAAAATCAATCGCAGGACTAACTAAATTTCATACAAATTTACCTACAAATTCATTCATTTTCATCACAAGTTTCATACAAATTTTCATCATGAATAATCATACAAATTTCATAGAAATTCATAGAAATTTACCTACAAACTAATCATACAAATGTTTATTCATTTTCACCACAAATAATCAAAAAATTTCAGAAAATAATTCATCACAAATAATCAAATTAAACCTCCAAAATTGATAATTATTTGTGACTAGCATAATAGATTATAACTGCCATACGACTTTGAGGGTTATTCTAGCTTAAAGACCCCTAAGCACTCCACAGACACAATTCGTGTGTTGCGCAACCAGAGTTCATTGAAAACCTCCTAAAGAACCCAACATGTTGAATGTGCTCTACAAGCTGTTTACACACATGAATCAATTAATGGAATTACAAATCCATTAATTGATTCATTATTATGTGATAATTCTGCTCTGGAGCAATCGAGGCTCAATTTGGAATTATTATAAATGGAAATGATCACCCTGCTATGTAACTGCGACAACAACTTGAGTACTACAAACCAAAGGTAAGTACTTCAATGCTATGGATTAACCTTTCTTCCATTGCAAGTCAATCAGTAATTCGATAATTATTAGAGACTTTCGTACGTGTATGACTAGTTTAATCATTTACCAAGTGGTACAGATATTAGTGGAAGTCAGTATAGTATGAAACTCTACCTTTGAATGGCTGAAGAATTGTCCTTCGCCATAAATTTTCCCTTCTTGGTTTTCTCATGTGAAAACTTCGCACCAGAATGGCTGGGACATAACATTAGACGACCTTCCTGTTACCAGACAATGTCAGGTAAAATAGGTTAGCTTCACGCTTAGCTAGGAAAAAAGTAAATAGACATGGCGTTTAATTACTTAACACAATGAGAAAATAGGTTGCAATAATCAACATATAAAGATGCATGCTAATTATGTAACTTACATCATCCCACCTGCAACCTGAAGTGTCAAATGCACAAGGAACGTGATAAGCATTCCTGCAAGAACGCATAAAACAGCCAAGAGCTGCACCCTTTAACCCACAACAACAATATTTGAGCTCCGAAACTCTTGTCAGCTCCAAGTTCATAACAGTTTTACCAACATAATACAGTCGAGGCGTCCTACATCTCCAAATATGATTATAGTAAGGATGAACTAAGATGAAAATCAAGAAAATTTAAAAAGAATACAAAAACTTACAACTCTACGCATTTTCGGTGAACATGTATGACATTCGGTCCAGCAGATACCTCATCCTCTTTTACCTCTTCTCCGTTGGCAATATGCAGCATGGATCCAGAGCCCTAAATGCGCCCATGTAGAAACATGGAGAAATATTCATCAGTAAATGAGAGAATATATTGTTGACAACCACTTATTGTTGAGAACCCCATATGCTTAAGATACTTCAAGCCTCCTGAGATACTCTAATTTAAAATGTTATATTTACATATTCATTTCAAGGTCAGGCAAAAAAACACACCACGTACCATTGATACTGTAGAGGTTTGGTAAAATGCACAAATAAAAACTGAATCATTATCCAGACATACTGAAGTATTAGCTAGTAAGGTACTGGTACTAGCAGTGGTCTCGATACAAAACGATCTCTCTTGAAACTTTGCCACTGGTACCTTATCCGCTAGTTGTTTATTGATTTTCTTATCTAGCTTCCTATGTGTATCACATTGTTGTATTGACATTTTAACAAAATTCCTCTCCTCGACGGATTCCATGAGTTCCATGGGCACCGGCTCCTAAATCACAAAATCAAGGATTACATTAGTACATTTATTTATAATTTATCGAGGCTAATTTGGATAACATAGTTGCTGGTTTAGGAACAACAAGCTAACCTCTTTAAAATCTTGTATTGAGTCTAAACAGAATTCAACTTCAATAATACAAGCATCATTCACGATATACCCATTGCTAGGATCTTTGAATTCTTTCAACTGTATGAACTCATCAAAACCCCAGTCGCTCTCATCTTTGGTGAACCGGAACATGTCTTCCGTGTCTATATATAAAAAAGGATAGAATTTAGAACCTATGGAAGTTATCGATTTGATTTGTACACTTGAGAAAATAATATATAGTGCATAAATGCTTACCTTTTTTCGATGTGTTTTTGTTATTTGCCTGATCAACAATGGACAAAATGAATTTCGCAAATTGCCATTCCTTACATTCAATAGCAACCACGTAGATTGATAAGTAACCATTCATATTACATCCCCTTCGAAAAGCCAGCAATCGCCTAACACAAAGATAGCTAAATTTTTAGTATTCAATATGATAACAAAAATTGCAACATAGATGCAGAGAAAGGGTTGATTCATATACCATTTATGAGGACCAGTTTTGAAAATAGGAGAGAAACGACTTTCATCATCCAATTTTGAAATGTTTTCAATCTTCCATATAAATCTGGAAGAGGAAGAGACGTCGTCTGCATGCTCCATTTGTACTGCAAGAAGCAATGAAGAATTAGGTAAAAAGATCACTTTGGAAAACCAACCTAGCTACCTTTCATTTGGGGCAAAACTGCTGCCTAGCTAAGAAAATCAAAAGAAAGATAAATGTACAAAAAAATTTCGAAAATTGAATCGTGTACATACATTGTATACCATTTCTGGTAGTATTTTGCATTGAAAATGTCTAATCCAATCTGTACTGATCATGAAGAAGAAGAAAACGTTGGAGATGAAGTGTTAGTATCTGGCTACACAGTATTGCAATGAAAACAGAAAAAAAAAATATAAAGAAATTCACTAAAAACCACTAATACCTTCAGAATGAGATTCTCTGAGAAATTCTCTATACTCTCTTCTCTTGATAGATTTTCTTCCCAATTGATTATCTCAGAGAATCACTAATAATCTCTTCTCTCGTTGTCTGTACTGTTCTTTTTTTACATCCCTCTTTTTTGACTTTGTTTCCTTTGTGACTTGTAAGACCCAATCAGTGAGCTAGGTGAACAGTAACTACTAAAGTGGGTGAAAATGGCACCTATACACTACCTGGCTGAGTAGGAAGAACTAGGCTTAGGGTTTAATTTTCTTGATTTCTCTCGCCAAAACTGAAACCCAACACCTGGTAGTATCCCCCAATCAGGTAAAAAGTTGCGTCGAACAGTGAGAAAAAGAATCCCAATACCCAAAGAAGAAATATCAAAACTTGATGCGGCGGCAACATCGAGTTTAAGTGGCTGTAGAGACAGAAGACAGTGGTTTCATTCAAAGGCCAGCAAATTCGATGGGATACTGGACTCTTAAGAGAAGGCAACGAACCAAACAAGGATTCTCGTGGAAATCCGAACGGTGAAACTCTTTGTATGGAAAGATGTCTTCAATGTTTTTTCATCTGCTGGACATCATATATGGGTGCAGCTACGATGGAAATCTCTTTTTTTCTACCGTGGATTTTATTTTTCTTCGCAATCATTATTTTGACTTGTTTAGCAAAGACCTAACCGGTAAAACAGTATTCAATGCTTCTCTTATTACGTGACAGTTGACAGGTTTTGTAGTTTGCACCCCAACGAAAACAAAGACCGTTAAATGTTAGATGCTATTAGAAATCTCGACTTATTCAACTTGGGGTGTACCAGACGACATAAAACTTTATTTTCAAGTAAAACAGGACATTCCTTAACTATGTGTTTTTAAATGGTTAATATATCCTTATTTAATTAATACTAAAAAAATTTAATTATGTTAATTAATTGATTAGATTAAAACTTATGAATTTAAGTTATGAAATTTTGTGTTTTTGATTGAACTTATGTAGGAACATTTTTGATGAAAAAAATTTGTTTTGAGAATATGTTTTGCAATGGAGATGAAAGCACACTAACCGAACATTTCTAAAAAGGGGATTGCAAAGCTGTTGTATGAAATCATACTCAAAATTAAAGAAGAAATCTACACTTTCAGTTCTGAAATTATGAAAAATCGGCAAGGTCGACGAATGAAGAAGATGCTGACTAACTTCGGACGGCATGCTTATTTCTAAATAACAATGCCGACTTATTATTTTTGACACACATGAGACCGCTGTAAATGCTTCACTAGTCGGCATCTTATTGATTTAAGTTAGTCGGCAAGGTCGACAAAAAAAATACCCTGCTGACTATAGAATTTTTGACATACAGAGAAAGGTGTTACAAATGCATGATTAGTCGGCAAGGTATTAATTCCATAACCTGCCGACTAAATTATAGTCGTCAAGATATGAGGATGAATACCGTGACGACCCTATAAATGCTAATTTCAAAGACGAAAAGTCGTCATAATATTCAACCTAGGAAGATAACGACTAATACTAGTCGGCAAGGTCGATAAATAAACACCCTATCGACTAATACTAATCGGCATGGTCGACAAAAAATACCTTGACGACTTTTTTAAAAATGTGGAATCATTTGAGATTGGTTATGATTTTGTACCCAATCTCAAACCGCGTATAAATTTATACTATGTTTGAGATTGGGTACAAAATCATACCAAATCTCAAATCTCGTAGCCACAATGTTTTTTTAGTTTCCTTTTGTTTTTTGATTTCATCACATTGGGTTAGTGTTTTGAAGATAGATTTTGAAAATTATTTGGGTGATCAGTCGGCAGGGTATTAATAGTAAGGGTACTTTGGTCTTTTAGACACCCCTTAGCACACTATCTTGTATGAGAACAAAATGAGTACATCCCAATTGACCTGGATATACCCCAATCTCTCTCGGTTATTCACGGTTGTTTGTAAACTTTTAAAATTTGGTAAGGTTAATCGAGAGTGTCATACCTTTTTTTATTTTTTAGTAAGAGCAATGGCTATGCGTAGTGTCACCCCTTCGAATGAAGTAGTGACCTATCAATTTTCTCTAATTAGAGCAACTCCAACGGGCACCATTTAATTTAGAGATATGCATGTTTAGGTGGATGGATAAATGAAGTTTTGGGTAATGGGGAGAGGGCTTTTCGAGTTAAAATAAGCCGGTTGGAGCAATTGGATACGACCGGGTCACATTGGGACGTCTATTTTTCCACCTATAAATATATCAATCTATTTAAACATACAACTCACACCAAAATTCAATCTGCTCTAGAATTTTTACCACTAATCTTTCTCTTGAAATGTCTCATAAGGAAATTTATCTTTTATGTGAAGCAAAAGTTGAGGTTGATGTAAATAAAATAGGTGGTAATTTTTAAAAAATCGAATATAATAAAAAAAAAAGATTGTGCAAGTTTTAGAAGTTAATGTAGAAAAATGATTCGTTAAAAAGGAAATAAAAGCTTCAGTTTTGAAATTTAACAACCGAAATTTCAAAAACAAAGGAGAAACAATTCACGAGCGCGTTGAATGGAAGTTACATCAAATGAAGAAAACCAGGAGACCAAATATTGTACTAGATTTTTATTGATGTAATTATTTAAGTTCTTATTATTGTCAAGCTTATATCTTGTAAAAAAAGTGGCAGTAATATTAATTAATAAAAATATTTAGACCACAAAAGTTGACATCCATTTTATAGTAAGTGATACTTGTTACATTTCCTTGCATATATATAGTAAGTTGATTTCATAACAACAACAATAACGTCGAGCATTCAAAATGCTTAAATTCTCTTTCGTTTTCTTTAATAAACTTGGTTCGAGCCATGGTTTTCTGAAAAACAGATAAACAACAAGTTAGTTAATATGATTTTAATTAAACTATGATGTAGTTGCTCAATGAGGACAAAAGTATTAAAATACTCACCAGTTATTCGTTGGACAATCCAGAATTATCACGTTGAACCATCCATAAAATTTTTGTATAATGTTTGACATCCTTACCGATGAATGCAAATCTTAGTTAGGCTCTTGTTGTTTCTTACATATTCATTTCGCAATGCCACAAACCTTTGCAACAGTCTTTCCCTGAAAATGGTTACTGTTCATACTTATCGTTATACGGTGTATCCGACATCGAACAAGAGTAACATCTTCTTCCATAGTAAAAACAGGGAGAGCTTCGGGTGCATTACATATGTGATTGAGATGGACCATTTTTAAGAATGTTGAAACAAACTTCGTAAGGAAAAGGTTTACCGTGAGTTTCCTCCCAATTTTCCAGAGCTACTTGGATCACTTCAGTTTCAGTTACACCAATTAATTTTTCTCGATCAATTTCCCGTACCTGATCAAGGAATGGAGAGACATCACGATTAATTGAATGAAAACGAAGATACAAACCAAAAGCATCTCGGTTTCTGGGGTTCTCCGTTTCTGAGACGAACATTGTGAATGTGTTATGCCAAAAAGACGTGTCTGACATATCTTAATCACACATAATATTTTATACCATATAGACTTAGCATGTAACCAATATTTTCCAAGCATAGCCACAAACATGCTCAACCATAAACGATCTCAACCAACACGATGATTCTAAAAGCAAAGGAAAAAAAATTGTATGTGTGGAAGCAAAAGAGGTTTATTTATTATGTTTCATGGATGACAATAATCTGATGCAATGTCCTTGGATGTATTCTAAGTGTACACAAGTTGGTTGTTCAGCTAACAGAATGGTTGTTGAATCACAACCAGAAAATCTCAAGTATTTGCAATGTCAAGATCCTAACTGTTCTGAAGAACCACGAATGTTATCCGATGTTATGAAGGATCAAGTAGATGAAAAGGTAGCAGCATCTTGGAGAAACTTGAATCTCCATGCCAGGTTGAAGAAGCGATAACCCGATCATTGTGGATAAGCATCATCGTGGAAAAACATGAAGTGTAAAGTCCAGTTGAGAAGCCAAAACCCGACCACCGCGGAGAAATAGAGTTTACAAAACAGATGATTAGTGAATGATCAAGCCCTTGTTACAATTTTTTTTATGCATTTTCACACTTTTACATAAGAAGACACATATGGAAAACACTTCTGGGAATGTCCTACGTGTTTTAAGTTGGAGTTGATTGATTAAGCGTATGAACTGATTCATCCACTGTTATGTTGTCATTAGCTTAATTGATGGAAATGTCTTTGTATTTGCACCACTGTTATGTTTATATCAAACAACATTTAGATTATATTAAAAATTAGTTAGTCTCACATTAGCTTTCATTCAATATAACTTAAGTGTAGTTCTCCATGGAAAGGTAGTCTATTCCTAATTAGTATTATTAAGTTTTTCGTCAAGAATCTAGTTTACTAAGTGCACTTGTTATTCGGTTATTTTTGAGCTAGATAATTGTTATATTCTTATTTCGATCTTCCTCTAGTATTTTTGTTTAGTTTGAGTCTGTATATCCGCCTTTTTGAGACTGTAGCGTAAACTAGATTGAATCTGTAATTCGCTTGTTTCTTAGTTACAGTTTTAATGGCTTTTGTAATAAAATTATTAGAGTTAGCACTTCTTCCTTCAAGGGCAGTGAGTGAATTCTACTTCAAGAATCGATCAAATGTAAAGACTCGTTGAAGTCATCAATCAATCCAAAAAACAAAGGAGTGGAAAAATATCATTTTGGCAGTTAACAGCAGCATCAAGATACAAAGGCATGACTAGCAACTTCAATCAATTGCATCGGACACCTCTTCCTCTATCCAAGTTTCGGTGGACACTATAGTGTTCATCAAAAATACAGCTTTTACTATGGAAAGAATTGACCGAAGGCCTTTCGACCTTCGACACCAACATTCGCCACCGAAGCAACTATGATCCGAAGACTGCTATTGTGCTTAAATATCATGTTACTATAGACTTTTGGCTTACCAATCAGTGTAGTTGATGCATCTTGGGGTATTATTGAAAAAGCAGGGGTCTACAACCACACCCAATATTCTTTTAGGAAATTTGTATGGAATAACTCCAATATAATTCCAGGAGAATTAACTAGACAGTCAGAATCAATCAAGGAAATATATCCAAGAGTTATATCTTTGTTTCTAAATGTAATCAGCAAATAAAACTGATAGAATCCGTGACCCTGATTATTATGAGAAATAACTTTAAAGGTACCAAAGACCAATGTTCAAGTGTAAATAAATTTCAATCAACAACCAAAGCTTGGATTTACCAATTGATGGAACTATGCACAACCTGTGATATTTCAATTATATAGAAAATATAATGCGAAAAAGAAATAACAAAGACACCAAAAGTTTTGTTAACAAGGAAACCGCAAATGCAGAAAAACCCCGAGACCTAGTACAGAATTGAACACCACACTATATTAAGCCGCTACAGATACTATCCTACTACAAGTTAACTTCACACTGGAATGTAGTTGAGCTCTAACCAAGTATCACACCGATTAAGGTACAATCGCGTTCCTTACACCTCTGAATCCTAGCAGGACTCTACGCACTTGATTGCCTTAGATTAGCTCACCCACAACTAAGAGTTGCTACGACCCAAAGTCGAAGACTTTATAAAAAAAACTGTCTCCCGTAGAAAATTCTATTCTGATGGATAAATCTGTCTCCAACAGAAATACCTACGAAGTTTTGTTTCGTCTTTTGATAAATAAAGGTGAACAAGAACCAATTGATAATCCGGTCTTATATTCCCGAAGAACATCCTAGAAATATCATTCACCTCACAATAACTTAACTATATGTTAGTAGAACAAATTATTTTGGAATCACAAAGAATGAGACGAAGAGCTTTGTGATTACTTTTTATATCTTACCCGTCGGAGATAAATCTCGAGTAAATCTTAGAGAAGATAATACTCAACACGATAAAATAAGTAAGATCAGAACACGCAATTATAGAGAAAATAGTTGGGCCTGGCTTCAGAATCCCAATGAAGTCTTTAAGTCGTTAACCTATAATGGTTTTAGGAAAAACCTACATTAAAGGAGAACCGACTCTAGTCGCAACTAGTATCACACAAGAGGTGCGGGGATTAAGTTTTCCAGTTGCTAGAGTTCTCCCTTATATAGTCTTTTAATCAGTGTTTGATAGATTTGAAACAAAGCAATCAATATTCATCGGTAGATGAAATCCTGATTTAAGATTGAAAAGACGAGGGTACCCAAATATCCCCCAATCTAAAACTTTTCCACCTATAAGTCCTTTCTCCGAAATTGATTGTCTATGGACTGATTCGAGACAATACAACTAATCGGTTCACACTTCGTCTGATCGTCTATGGATACGAGATCGAGACAATACAACAATGAAGTATGTTTACTTGATAATAGGTTCGGACTTAACCCAACTCTATAGGATTACTTATCAAGTAAAATATGAATTAACCTTTGTGTATTTTACTTCTAATTATAATAAAATAATTATAATTGCGGAAATAGAAAATTAAATACACAATAAGATTTTGTTAACGAGGAAACCGCAAATGCAGAAAAAACCGGGACCTAGTCCAAATTGAATACTCTCATAATTAAGCCGTTATACAAAATCTAAACTAACTTCGTATAGTTGATACCAAGCAACTAAACCTATAGTTCACCTAGTTTCCTCAGTATCCCTGCGCCTCCAACTTGTAATAAGTCACGCACTTTGAACAATTCCTTTGGTTCGTATTCCAAACAGTAAAGGAACAACAAGTATGTATGGTAACAACTCTTTTCAAACTAAGTGATATGAGTTTGACAAAGTCTCTTCCGTTTAACCAATTGTAGATGGGGAAAAACGATTTGCTGGTTTTTACGGAATTAAAGAGACGTCCGTGTGAAGACTCCTTGAACCGAGCGAAATGTTGAACCTCACACATATGCACTACAAAAAGGGAGTGCTTTAAGTTCGAGAGATCAATCTGTAGGACTCCGGCCTTAACCAAGAACAATGTCCGTTCCAGAGTCAATTCGGTCACAAGAGAGGATGCGTTGATATGTAGGAGGGAAGCTGAGAAATGTGTGAGATCAATGGTGATCTAAGATTGTAGGTGTGTTGTGAATTCAGCATAAGAACGCTCTGAATGATTGAATTTTACTCAATTGAGAGTGATTGCTCAGATGATGAGTTCGTGTAGACGAAAGATTGTCTGTATGAACTTGCCCAGAAATTCCTTGTCCTTTCAATCATGATTCAGAGGTCTTTTATATTACTAAGTTGAAAACACCGTGATCCCATGAAGTGTGACAGTTGCTGGAATCAGAGAATGGGGAAGTGGGAAATCATGTCAAAACCAGTTGCTCATCATGCGGAGACTTGGTTAACTTTTCACCACTACTTTGCTGACTCTCCCAAATGATTGCACGACTTGATCACATTCTCGTCGTGTGTATGAACACACATGACGTAGAGCGCCAAACCAAAACCTTAGTTATTATCCCCCCCATGTGACACGATTGATGTCTCGTGATTGTGGAGTCAGTTGCTGACTTTATGGGACGATGAGTCCATGTATTGCTGAGTTGAACATGATTTGCAAATGTTCTGAAACTCAAGAATTAAATGTCTGCTGAGACGAGGTATTATTATGTTGATAACCTAAGACGAGAAAACCGTGTTGCTGAATCATTGAATATTGATATTTGAACCAATATTCTTTAATCTGAGCAAATGTTGCTGGTTTGAGAAGATATTGCTAGTCTGAGCACATATTGTCGGTTTGAGCAAATATTGCTCGTTTGATGAATTGTTGGTAACAAGACCAAATAAAATATTAATTTAAGATACTGACTACTGGGTCGAGTATAATAAACAAAGTGTTGATCGTAGGATGAACATAAAATTATCAGCATTTGACTCTGCTCAGAATTATGTTTTCGCAGAGCTCTGGATTCAAAACCCTAATTTTAATGAATTAACGATTTATTGAAAATCACCGAAGCAGGGATTACAGGGACCGGCTACAGGGGATGATGAGTCGACCATGTAACATCCAGATGCTCGAATGAGCAAAATACCAAAGTCTCTTGAAGACCAGTTGGTGAAAGAATGATTAAATGCTGGTTTAATCATTTATTAAAATAATGCTCGTGTGAGCGTCAGATAATAAAACCTAGTCATGAATAGATGAGGGACCGACTAAGAGGTCAGGAGACTGGCTCTTGGTAGCCGTGGGACCAATTGATGGTCGTTTGAGAAAACCCTCAATTGTTTGAAAAGAGTTTGAACCTAATATGAGCAATCGAGCAAATTAGGTTAAAATCATTAAAACGTGTGGGACGGACTGTTTGCAAGCCTTAGGTCCATCCTTGGTCGGTCAAGGGGATGTTCCCGTGTCACCATGGTGTCCGTGTCTCAGTCCTGAGAGTTTCGATATTTTCCGATGCGCGTTTGAGCAACATTTTGAGAAAATATGCAGAATCCATGGTTTTGCTGAAACTAGAAAAAATACATGAGATCATGAAAAATAATAGATAAAACAGGGAATTACAAGGTGTGGGACCGACCACGGCTAGGGCATGGCCGTCCGGCTGGCTGAAAAGCACGGTCCCACACTTTCCCAGTTTTATGTGATTTTATGTATTTTCTCTGATTTGAGGGAAATTCCATGAAACTGGAGAGTTTTATGAAATTAGGGAACTTCCATGAGATGAGAGAAATAAAATAATAATAAAATAGGGAATTATGGAGTGTGGATCGGAAATGGTCAAGGCATGGCCGACCGGCCTACGGGCACGGTCTCAGGGCACTCTTCCCAATTTTATGTAATTATCATAAAATCAAAGAGATTTGTTAAAACCAAAGTATTTTGTTGAAATCAGGGAGTTTTCATGGAATGAGGAAATCAAAACAAGTAAAAATATTAAAATAAGGGACGTGTGGGACCGGCTAGGGCATGACCGGCTGGCTAGAGCCCGGTCCCACGGTTTTCCTAATTTTATAATAATTTTCATGGGTTTAGGGAAAATTCATGAAATCAGGGAATTTTCATGGATTGAGGGAAATAATAAAATAATGGGGAACTGAGGTGTGGGACCGGCCACAGCTAGGGAATGGCCCCCAGCTGGTGCTCGTTCCCGTGATACCTTTCCCTAATTTTATTATTTTCCTTGACATAAAGAAATATCATGAGATTAGAGAATTTCCTTGAAACGAAGGAGATTTGCTCGAATGAGAGAATTTTCATGAGATCAGGGAAAAATAATAAAATATGATAAAATATAAAATTAAGCGTGGGACTGGTCACGGCATGACTGTCCGGCTAATGATCACAGTCCCCTGGCGCCTTTGCAAATATTTTTTTATTATTATTTTTCTTCCTATTTTGCATAGGTTCATCGTTCCTTCGTGTTCTGAAATGCTCTTTCGCGCATTCAGATGCTGGTCTGTGCATTATTGCTAAGTACACTTGCACCATTTTAGTCAGGGCTTATTCGACGCTCAGATGCCTGCATGCTGAACAGTTATTACTAACCCATGGAATTCTGCTGGGAAAAACCATAAATTGAAGTAACGAAACATTCAAAGAATCGTAGAATATAGTTGAATATTCAGCTACGGTTATAGATAATAAATTGATGGCTTTATACTAGCAGGGATTCCTATCTAGGAGTATTAATTATCTGAGAGTGAGCAATATGAACTTGTTGGAGTGTCATATTTCTCCTATATAGTCAGGGAAAACCTGGTTGCATCCTGAAGACGTTGTTGCTCTATACTAGCAGGCATGTTGTCTAAGAGCCGTCCAATCTTTCGATTCTATAGAGAAATAATTACTGAAATTGCTCAGTATTCATGAGATGTGCCGTGGCCTCGGCTGGGAGACTACACATCTACATATACTCTGAGAGACAGCCTTCTCAGTCAGAGGTTTTATGGCATGAGCTTTCATGCTTTATTGAGAGACATGAGTCTCAATACTCATCCGATTTCCGGATCCGGAGTATGTATAATTATGGTTTTATGATTTTTCCCTTGTCGAAAATCCACCATCTACATTAAGTCCCCTGCTTAGTGAGGGACAATCATTTTCCTCAATCATCATTGAATGGTGATTTTCCAGGTACTGACAAAAATAAGTAATTGAACTCAAAAGATAAGATATTACCGGATTTCGACCGAATGAGCAAACCATGGTTTGAGAGAAAACCCCAGTGGCATAATAGAGCGTCATCCAGTGAACATAAATTGGTGTAGAACCGTTGATTTGATGACGGGTCTTTGGTCGTTTTAGGATTCACGGGCCGGGCCCGATAAGGAAATCCTTGTGAAATAGGTTGTGGAAATAAAATTTGATATAAAAGGAAATTAATCTTCTTCTTTTTTATTTCTTCCCACACGACCACCTCCTTCATCTCCTTCCTCCCTTCACGTCAGCAGCAGAAGAGAGCAAGGGAAAATCGTCGGAGCGCCGACCACCGTCCGACTGGAGCCACCACCGTCCGACCAACTTCCGGCCGACGCCGACAGGTAAGTGATTTTTTTTTTCAAAAACTCGCTGTTTGTTCATGAGTTGTTCATCATAAAAATAATATGTGTATATACATACTTTTGGATGTGATTTTTATGAAAAACCCATGTTTTAGGAACGTACGTTCATTCGATCGTTAGTTTAAGAAACTAGCAACAATCCCTAACTTGAGAGAGATTTTTCTTTTGAAATAGACATGTGTCCAGTGATAAAATTTTGTTTATGAGCTTTTATGGAAACCAAAACTTTATCTTTAAAAGATGTGAGCTTTTCACAAAACCGAAAGAAATCTTCGTTTTAAGGAAAAGCAATCGTTCGAAGGAAAAGAGATTTTTATTTTTTTAATATGTGAAACCGTGGAGCTTCACAAGGACATTTTCTTTTTGATAAACTCACGTGAGCCTTAGCTCTCGTCAAAAAAAAAAATTTACGTGAGTTAATCACGGTTTTTCATTGTTTCGTGAAATCAAAACATGGGTTTTGAGTAACCCTCGGAATTTGACAATTTATTTATGATGAAATATTGTCTTGGTGTAAATTTCATAGCTCAATTGTGTATGTTTATACTATGAAAATTGTGTCTATGATTTTATGAAAAATAAGTTTCGAAAATTAATAAAGCTTTGGTCGTTATTGCAGGTTTCAAGGAACGAACTAATTTCGGAGTGTTAACTCTTGCGGAACTATCACTATTGTTAGTGGAATTGTAAAGAGGTAAGGGCTAAGAGTTACCATTTTTGTAGATGTCTCCATAAGTATCTTGTTGTCAAATTATATGATCCCATCATATTGTCGAAGTTTGCACCTAATATGACGATATACTGAAGTAGAATTCTTTGTGCACATTGCATCTTCTTCGCAAGGATGTCTGACTCCCAGGAAAATGACGCTTCCAGAAATGATACGTGTATGGGTGAGACTTCTATTGGTGATGAAGAAGAAGAAACACCTGGAATAAAAAATGTTCCAAATAAAGATGATGCATTCTTCGCGGTTCAGCAAGGCACTGAAAGACGTCTCAAAACTCCAGCATTTCGTATTTTGATAAATCCCAGAACGGTTATTCAAAAGAAATTGGTGACTCCTCGAGCATCTATTCGGTTTTTCCTTGAACGAGGAATTTTCCTGGCCTCAACTATAAAATTCAAGCTCTCTCGACGACCTTTAGATAAATTCTCTGGATGGGAAAGACACATGTTGGGTTTTCCTCGTGTTAGAGCTATGCAAGATAGATCACATGTTACCAGGGCTACTCAAGCATCCGGAGATTTGTATATCTTTCACGATGCGCGAGGTATTGTGTCCCTTCTTGCTCGCTGGTGAATTCCAACTCATACCTTTATATGTAATTGGGGAGAGTTTACTATTACCTTGGAAGATGTAGTTGCTTTATTGCATCTTCCAATCACACGTAACTTTCCTGAAGACCTTTCGATGGAGGAGAAAGCAATTTCCAACACCTTAACAGCTGAGATGCAGAGAATTAACAAGGATTCTGGAAAAGGTTGTTGTGCTCACTGGTTAACACACTGGTGTCCACGAGATGTCCCTCTCAACAAACCTGATGGTATGTTGTCGATTGCTGCTTTCTCGTGTTTATGGCTGTCCAGGGACGTGTTTGAAGACGCCAGAACTTTGCTAAAGCCATTTGTAATACCTTTTTCCATTAAGATGGCTCAAGGTGAACAACTTCCCATAGGTAGCTTATTTTTGGGTTCTTTGTACTCTAACCTGGACTCCTTGGTTATAGACTCCAGTGTTTCGTACGGCTTTATGGAGATTGAATGCTACGCCAATACGATGTTTCTACAGGCCTTGATGTGGGAACGCTTCGAGAAGTATGCACCTATTCCCCGTATTATCTTGCAAGGGTTGAATGCTGCTGATTCTCGACGTATTTTCCCCGAGAAGGATAACGCCAGGATTATGCGTTGGTCAAAAAAACAGCCTCAATCCAAGACGCACTTCATTGATGTAGTAGACAATGAGTCTGAGTTTAACTTCTGTCCCTGGGTGCTGATTCCTCCTCATGTTTCTCAATTGATAACTTTCAATGCTGGAAAAGCATGGATTTGAACTCTGGTGCTGACTTGAGCGATGGAGAAAGATCTTTCATGTTGAGCTGCACTCCAGGTTATCTAATAGCATAAATATATGGAGACTTTTCGGTGGAGGAATACAACATTGACAGAGCATCCCGTCAGATGGGTATGGATCAATGCGTTCCAACTTTTCGGAGGATCAAACCATCGGTGGAACAGATTAAGACTTGTTTAGACTGTACACATGTCGAAGGAATATCTTATTGGTTCCCTTGTGCTGACCGAGTTACATATGTAACTCCGGGTTATATAGATTTCTAGAACCATCAATTTGAACGCTTACATGATTTCGTAAAGGTTAGTCAAACTTTGGTGAAAGAGCCTCCTTCTGCTGATATGATTGCTTCTCGACCCAGATTGAAACACATCTCCGGCGATGATAAGCGAAAGACATCTCCTGGATGTTCACCAATATGTATCTTTTGCACATTCTTCGTAAAATTGAAATAATTGCCTTTTATTATCACCTCAATTTTTTTTGCAGGACGGTCGTGCTGTGAGACCTCGTCTTGAAGTGAATTTCTCAGAAGCAGAAACAATTATTCACGGTGGAGAAGGTAGGAACAAGATTGTAAGCTGCTGCCTAAGACCATAAAGTCCCCAGTTGTTTCTTTGGTGAGTTGTCGACACTTTTCCGTCGTGACTTCTTCTATCTGTATTACTAGGATCGTAAAACCAATATTTTTTATTTGGTTACATAATTTTGCTCCGTCTAGTATTGATGGTCTTCAATTCTCTGCTGCTGGGCAGGCAATTTCTGATTTGAGCGTTGAAGAAGAAAATGATGTGAGCACTCTTCCTCATAGCCAAATATAATGCTTCATATGTAAAATGATAATTGTTTGAGGATATGTCCAGGAGGATGTCGCTATGGAGGTGGATAATGCTGATACTCGGTCATCCTCTGAGAATAAAGATGAAGGAAATTCCCAAGGTTCGAAACCGAATGGAAGTAACGAGCCTCTTGATGCTGACACGGGCAATTCCAATTCCTTGAATGCTTCGGAGACTCCCCAAGTAAGTATATATCTTGTAACCTCTTCATATAAGTATGGAATTGTTGATTTGTGAATGAATGAATGAATGAGGATCCATGTGCATATACGAAAAACTTTGTCGAAATTCGCCGCCAGAAAATTCAGAACTTCAGCTTTTAGTAGAAACGCAGTAGAGTCTTCGTTTAAAGTCGGATTTTCATGGTATGAATATATATATTTAAGCCCGGAGAATTTCCAAGATTTTTCAAAGAAGATTTTTAAATTTTGAGCACGTTCAGGGCCTGAAAAGGCTAAACAGTAAACTTCCAAGAGACTTTCAGAACTTTTTCAGACTGTACGTTGTCCAATTTTTCAACCACATCTTCTTGATCGTTCATCGGATTTTTATGAAATTTTGATATGTGGTAGATAACATCCATACGAATATAATGGTATATAACTCATCCTCATATTCCTTGTAGATTCTCCCAGTTCGTCGTCTTGTACAGGGCAGAGTAAAATCTCTTTGGCTTTCACACTATTTGTTCGTGCCTTGAGTGCATAATGATGAACCTTGATGATGTTGGAATGCTTGTATGCTGTAGTTTGTGATCCTATTTGGTTTCCATGTCTAGATTACTCTAATCTCATGTAATCTTCGTATTAGGTACCGAATACCGAAGTTGAGGATATTGTAATCAATAATGATAACGCGAGCAGCCCTGAAGTTATTGATGAAGATATAACCATCCTTGCACTTCTAGGCCATGAGAGGGTTGTTACTGAAGTTATGGAAACCTTGATTTTTGCTACTCCAGTAGTAGAAGAAACCGATCCACAAGTAGAGAAGATTGAATAAACTGTTGCCATGACCGTAGAAGTTGCTCCAGTAATTGAGAACCGTATAGTGGTGCATGAATATCCAAGTTCAGGAGTTGCTTTTGATCCTCCATTTGATGCATCGCTTCCACATCATGAATTAGTTGGTGGATTCAGCGTTCCTATTGGATATGCAGGCTTGTATGATAAGATATGGAGGAAGTTTGGTCACATCATTGTTACCAGAGACCTTGGAAGCACTTATTCTTTAACAATGCAAGTAAATGTCATCTTGCGTGTTGTAAATGATATATGTGATAGGGGCAGAAATACTGTGACTCCAGATGTACTCTTTGTTTGGGAGTTCAACTTGGAGAATTCTGAAAGACTTGGCTTCAACGTGAAGTGGCTTCGTAAGAAATTAGATGCAATCAAGAACTCGTGCGAAAAAACATACCCTTTCCCAATGATGCTGTGATTAGAGCTGCACATGAGTCGGTACAGTACGGTATTCTGTTGGAACCGGTACCTATACACGGAGTTAACCTGTTCCTCAATTTGAGGACCGGTACATGTACCTGGACTTGTACCTATACCTATAAGACCGGTACCGGGTTTTTACCTATTAGAAATTTAGAATCATAATTACATAATTAAAATTACAGTGAACGAAAAAATTATACAATTCCATAACTCATAGAGTATCAGTTAACAAGCATTCATTCAACTAATCCCTGTAAAGAACAACATCAACACCCTTTTCTCGCCTTAACAACACAACATCAATCACCATTATCTACAGCTCACTGCACTTCAACTCCATTCTTCCATTCACTGCCTCATGTTCTTTCCCTGTAAACCATACATTCACTAACTCTTTCAATCTCCATCACTTCAATAATAACCACCAACAACTCATTTAATCCCTGTAAAGAACTAAATCTCATTTAACAAATTAATCTAACATGAAGGAAGCGATCGTATATTCTTATTAATGGAATCCAAATTATTATACCAAAACCATTCATCCAAAATCACTAAAAATTGTAGAAAAAACAAATCAATAAAAATCCCTCTGAAATCTAAAAAAAAATCATGAAATTGAGATCATCAATTATACTGCAATTTAATCAAGTGATGTAAAATAAGGAAATCTAAGTTCAGAAAAAACCTAAATCAACAGAACAAGGGTTTACTGAAAAGTAAAAACCCTAAATCAATCTCAAATCAAATTAACAATTCAAACCCTAAATCAATCCAACAGAGATTGAAACATGCAATTACTTAGAGATTGCAATTACTTCAGAGAAAAAGAAGAAGAAGAAGAAGAACTAAATAAGTACCTGATATTAAGTGGATGATGAAGAAGAAGAAAAATTGAACCAAAAGATTTGTGCTTCAGTATCTCAACTCCCACCCACCATTAACATCAACCCTAAGTTAGAGAAGAGAGACGGGGCTGTGAGAGAAAAGAAGATGAAGAAAAATGATGAGAGAATATATTACTCGATAGTTACTAGGAATCTTAAAACTAAGATGGACGGCTATCATAAAATAGTAATCAAAATATCAACGGCTGATAATGACCGGGATATATGGTCTGGTACTGGCCCGGAATCATTAGGAACCCAGTACATATACCGGTCATACACCGGTTCCCTTTTCCATTCCCGTTCCCTGTACTTGTTATCCCGGTTTCGGTTCGGTACCGGTTCTTTTGTCCCGATTCTGGTGCGGTTCACCGGTTCTGGTTCGGTTCTTGTGCAGCCTTAGCTGTGATGGAGAAGGAGGAAAAGATTGCTAAGTTGACTGAGGTGTTGAACCTGGAGAAGGAGGCTTTGCAAATCTTGAATGATGCATAGGAGCAAAAGTCTTTCTTTGCTGACTTTCTTTAATCTCTTTTCATAATCTCTTGAACTTCTGAACTTCTGAGAGATGTGAGGTTTTATTTTGGTTTTGATATTTGATTGATATTGGATTGGTAGATGATTGGGGATTTTCTTTTGGATTTGATAGAGATTTTATTTAAGTAAAATGAGTTGAATTTTGATAAATTGCTGAATTCAAGTACTGAATGCAAATATTGCAAACGTTTTGGAGGAATTAAAATACAATGAAATAAAATCCTAAATGCCAAATCCAGACGTCATGAATGCTTAAAGGTCTAGTACCTCAAATGCCCAATAATTTCAGACAAATGCCTTAAGCCAATTCTCGTTAATTACTGGCATGGTTCTGCCATCTATGTTGATCAATTTGTAGTATCCTCCAGTTATGGGCTTAGCAACCATAAATGGTACTTCCCAATTGGAGATCCTTGCATAATGGAGATCACACTTAGTTGCCTTGAGAACCAAATATCCTTCCTTGAATTTGTTCGGTTTAATAGTTCGCACCTTGAATATTTTCTGCTGATTCCATGGCTGTGGCACATATGGACACTCGTGCAGAGGGGAGTATCCAGCATACTATCTGTCATGCTTAGCCATGTATTCAGCAATAAACCTCTTGATAGAATGACCAATTTGAAGAGGCTCTGAGCGTAACCATTTGGTGTAATATTGCTGAGGTGAGACTATCCACTCGTAGCTTTTTGTAACCGCTAAATTGTTAGAAGGGAGAAGTCCCCAGACCAGCGTAGCATATTTGAACATTGGTATTATTGGCGCATGAAGAGGGATAAGACTTGCCTGAGTACGGAACCTTTTGATAAAGGCGTGTGCACTTTCTCCAGGTTTCTGTGTGAGCTCCATCAAAGCTTTAACTTCCTCCAGATGCTCAAATGGTGGGGCATTCTCTATTTCTTCCGAGTCAGAGTCTTCTTCAACAGTAGGATGTGCTGAAGGCGTTGGAGCCATCCTTCCAGCATGAATCCAAGTTCTTCCAAGTATCATGTCATATCCTGGGTCTTCCCGGATTATGTAAAACTTGGTCTCAGTGCAGACTGAGCTTTCTTTGACTTTGAGGATGATGCAGCCATATGCGTCTCTGGAAGTCCCCTCGTGATCCCCGATTTCCATGGGAGCGTGAGTAGCCTCTTGTCGAGTAATGTTGGCGGCTCTGAGAGTTTTTAAAGGAATAATGTTGATAACAGTGCCGACATCAAAAAATGCTCTCTTGAATTCATTTCCTTTAATATGCACCGTGGTGAGCAGTCCCCAGTCATACATCTCTTTGTCAGTGGTCGAAGGTTCAGGAGGTACTTCTGGAATCATTAGGCGTTTTCCAGACACTATATGGTTCAAAGCCGTGAACATGTCTCTCCTTTGTGCCTTTGACAGATAGAGTAATTCGCAGACATGCTCTATCAATGACTGGACTGCTTCCTTGATTGGTTCTTCATAGATGGAGAAAGTCCTGACTGGGAGGGGATCTCTGTGCACTTCTTCAGCCCCCAGATTAATTTCTCCTGACTCAACCTTTTCCCTGAATATGCGTTTCAAAAATTTGCATCTACTTGTGGTGTGTTTGACGAACCTGTGGAAGCGGCAGTAACGAGGATTTTCCATGTCTTCCTCAGTTGGTTCTTTCCTGACATATGGCAATTTGATTGCACCATCTTGGATCCAGGCAACCAGTAGTTCGAGCACCTCTTCAATGGAAAGGGGAAAGTCGAGTGCGTCTTGATCAGGAGCCTATGTACGTTGGCCTGGCTTGTGCATCTTGGTTATCCTTCTTTTGTGTTTTTGAAGGAGCTGAGGTATGCTACGCGGAGGTTCGGCTTTCCGTTTTCTCCCTTCTTCAACAGCGTTTGTGGAGGGATGTAGGTTGTACTGCTTATTGATCATACGTCTGCTTCCTCGAGTGTCTCGCGATTCTTCAGCCTTTGTAGATTTTGCTCTTTCCAATAGAGCAGGTGCAGTAGTTGACGATCTCTTCGCAGCCTCGTGAAGCTCCGAGAAAGTCTGGGAACGAAGATTTTCCAGTAAAGCTCTGTAGACCGGGATCATGCCATTGATGCACAAGTATACCAGCTGTTTCTCCGTGACATTTGGATCATGGCAGTCCAGGGCCTGGACTCTGAATCTTTTCACGTAGTCATTGGGATTTTCACTGATCCTCTGAAACATTATTCCAAGATCAGAGAGAGGGACTTGCTCTGACACAAAGAAGTACTTCCTGTAGAAGGCATTAATCATTTCTCCCCAGTTGTTGATGGTCCCCGGTGCGATGTTGTTGTACCAGGTGTTTGCCCTTCCTTTCAAAGATTTTGAAAATTCCTTGAGACGAACAACATGGTTGTGTTCATGTTCTCCCAAGGCTTCCAGGAAACGAGAGACATGTTATCGAGCATTGTCAGTTCCATCATACAGAGTGAAGGTCGGAGAAGTATAACCTTTCGGAAGAGGGATCCTTTGCGTAGATGCAGGATATGGAGGATGGTGACGATGGACATATGATGTCTTATCCTTTCCATGGTTCTCCAAAAGGCTCTCCAAATTATCCCGAGTAATGAAATTTGATGATTCCTTTGTTGATGGATCGTTTGCATCTTTACGGACTTCGTCGTCATCCAGTGTATGAATTGGAATCACCTCATGATCAGCATCTGAGGATTTCTCCTTCTCTTTTCCCTTTCCTTGAGTTTTCTCTGACAACTTCTCAGTGAGAGTCTTATGATAGTCAAATAGATCCTTCTGTGTTGTAGCCATATCGGTTTGATTCTTTGCAAGAGTTTCTTGCACTTTGATGAGATCATCAATGGTAGGTGGTGGATTTCCTATGACTTCCTCAGGGTATCAGACGAACAGAGGATGAACCTCCGTGTTAGCATGGGGAGGAGTAACATCACCACCGCCAACTTTAGAGGCCAGAATTATTTCCGAGATATCCTCATTGTTGTTGTTGCTAGTGCTAGCGTCATTTGTATTGGAACCTGTAACTAACCCAGACATAAGACCAGCTATCTTGCGAAATTAGGAGATTGCAACCGAGAGATTAATCTCCCACTATGGTCGCCAATATGTAGATGGGGAAAACGATTTGCTGGTTTTTACGGAATTGAAGAGACGTCCGTGTGGAGACTCCTTGAACCGAGCGAAATGTTGAACCTCACACAAATGCACTGCAAAAAGGGAGTGCTTTAAGTTCGAGAGATCAATTTGTAGGAATCCGACCTAAACCAAGAACAATGGTCGTTCCAGAGTCAATTCGATCACAAGAGAGGATGGGTTGATCTGTAGGAGGGAAGCTGAGAAATGTGTGAGATCAATGGTGATCTGAGATTGTAGGTGTGTTGTGAATTCAGCGTAAGAACGCTCTGAATGATTAAATTTTACTCAATTGAGAGTGATTGCTCAGACGATGAGTTCGTGTAGACGAAAGATTGTCTGTATGAACTTTCCGAGAAATTCCTTGTCCTTTCAAATCATGATTCAGAGGTCTTTTATATTGCTAAGTTGAAAACACCATGATCCCATGAAGTGTGACAGTTGCTGGAATCAGAGAATGGGGAAGTGGGAAATCATGTCCAAACCAGTTGCTCATCGTGCGGAGACTTGGTTAACTTTCCACCCACTACTTTGCTGACTCTTCCAACTGATTGCACGACTTGCTCACATTCTCGTCGTATATATGAACACACGTGATGTAGACCGCCAGACAAAAACCCTAGTTATTATCCCCCCATGTGACACGATTGATGTCTCGTGATTGTGGAGTCAGTTGCTGACTTTATGGGATGATGAGTCCATGTATTTTTGAGTTGAACATGATTTGAAAATGTTCTGAAACTCATGAATTAAATGTCTGCTGAGACGAGGTATTATTATGTTGATAACCTAAGACGGGCAAACTGTGTTGCTGAATCATTAAATATTGGTAGTTGAACCAATATTCTTTAATCTGAGCAAATATTGCTGGTTTGAGCAGATATTGCTAGTCTGAGCAAATATTTCCGGTTTGAGCAAATATTGCTCGTTTGATGAATTGTTGGTAACAAGACCAAATAATATGTTAATTTAAGATACTGACTGCTGGGTCGAGTATAATAAACAAAGTGTTGATCGTAGGATCAACATAAAATTATCAGCATTTGACTCTGCTCAGAATTATGTTTTCGCAGAGCTCTGGATTCAAAACCCTAATTTTAATGAATTAACGATTTATTGAAAATCAGCGAAGCAGGGATTATAGGGACCGGCTACATGGGATGATGAGTCGACCATGTAACGTCCAGATTCTCGAATGAGCAAAATACCAAAGTCTCTTGATGATTAGTTGGTGAAAGAATGATTAAATGCTGGTTTAATCATTTATTAAAATAATGCTCGTGTGAGCGTCAGTCAATAAAACATAGTCATGAAAAGATGAGGGATCGACCAAGAGGTCATGAGACCGGCTCTTGGTGGCCGTGGGACCAATTGATGGTCGTTTTAGCAAACCCTCAATTGTTTGAAAAGAGTTTGAACCTAATATGAGCAATCGAGCAAATTAGGTTAAAATCATTGAAACGTGTGGGACCGGCAGTTTGAAAGCCTTAGGGCCACCCTTGGTCGGTCAAGGGGATGTGCCCGTGTCACCATGGTGTCCGTGTCTCAGTCCTGAGAGTTTTGATATTTTCCGATGCGCGTTTGAGCAACATTTTGAGAAAATATGCAGAATCCAGGGTTTTGCTGAAACTAGCAAAAATACATGAGATGATGAAAAATAATAGATAAAACAGAGAATTACAAGGTATGGTACCGACCACGGCTAGGGCATGGCCGACCGGCTGACAAGCACGGTCTCACACTTTCCCAGTTTTATGTGATTTTATGTATTTTCTCTGATTTGAGGGAAATTCCATGAAACTGAAGAGTTTTATGAAATTAGGGAACTTCCATGAGATGAGAGAAATAAAATAATAATAAAATAGGGAATGATGGAGTGTGGGACCGGAAATGGCCAAGTCATGTCCGGCCGGTCAACGGGCACGTTCCCAGGACACTCTTCCCAATTTTATGTAATTTTCATGATTTTAGAGAATTTTCATAAAATCAAAGAGATTTGTTGAAATCAAAGTATTTTGTTGAAATCAGGGAGTTTTCATGGAATGAGGAAAGCAAAACAAGTAATAATAATAAAATGAGGGACGTGTCGGACCGGCCGGCTAGAGCCCGGTCCCACGGTTTCCCTAATTTTATAATAATTTTCATGGGTTTAGGGAAAATTCATAAAATCGGAGAATTTTCATGGATTGAGGGAAATAATAAACTAATGAGGAACTGAGGTGTGGGACCGACCACGGCCAGGGCATGGTCGGCCGGCTAGTGCTCGGTCCCGTGATACCTTTCCCTAATTTTATTATTTTCCTTGACATAAAGAAATATCATGAGATTAGAGAATTTCCTTGAAACGAAGGAGATTTGCTCGAATGAGAGAATTTTCATGAGATCAGGGAAAAATAATAAAATATGATAAAATATAAAATTGGGCGTGGGACTGGTCACGTCATGACTGGCCGGCTGATGAGCCCAGTCCCCTGGCGCCTTTGCAAATATTTTATTATTATTTTCTTCCTATTTTGCATAGGTTCGTCGTTCTTTTGTGTTATGAAATGCTCGTTCGCGCATTCAGATGCTAGTCTATGCATTATTGTTAAATACACTTGCACCATTTTAGTCAGGGCTTATTCGATGCTCAGATGCCTGCACGCTGAACATTTATTACTAACCCATGGAATTCTGCTGGGAATAACCATAAATTGAAGTAACAAAACATTCAAAGAATCGTAGAATATAGTTAAATATTCAACTACGATTAGAGATAATAAATTGATGGCTCTATATTAGCAGATCTTCCTATCTAGGAGCATTAATTATCTGAGAGTTGAGAAATATGAACTTGCTGGAGTGTCATATTTCTCATATATAGTCAGGGAAAACCTGGTTGCATCCTGAAGACGTTGTTGCTATATACTAGCAGGCATGTTGTCTAGGAGCCGTCCAATCTTTCGATTCTATAGAGAAATAATTACTGAAATTGCTCAGTATTCATGAGATGTGTCGTGGCCTCAGCTGGGAGACTAAACATCTACATATACTCTGAGATACAACCTTCTCAGTCAGAGGTTTTATGGCATGAGCTTTCATGCTTTATTGAGAGACATGAGTCTCAATACTCATCCGATTTCCGGATCCGGAGTATGTATAATTATGGTTTTACGATTTTTCCCTTGTCGAAAATCCACCATCTACACCAATAAACTTCTTTATCGGGTCCTTGGATCAATCTCTTACCAATCACCGAAGCAATTGTAAGACTTATGCAATCAATACTATTAATCACAAAGAAGTGTATTGATGCCGATCTACTCAACTAATTAATCATGATTATCACAAAGATAAACTGATTATAGTTGGATCCCTTTCCATCCGAATCAAGTATTGTGTACACCAAAGATTATGAACCCAAAAAGTCTTCTTGTCTTCAAATCTTCCTTGATCTTCAATAACTACCTTCACACAATCAACTTGAATCTCTTGTGATCAATCAAACACATAACGGAGTCTGTTAACGTTGGATTATCACAAAACGTCTTTAGATCTACAAACAGACTAAAGATCCCTGTCGAAACTTCAATCTAGTTTGAGTGAATCTTATATCAGAAGAGAAGATTCTCAAGCATTAACAAAATAGGTGCAATCAAATTTCAACCACCGTTAGTAAATCAAACCAATCGAAAACTAATAATAAACCGCAATTATCTAGTTTCCCACCAACGGTACTAATAGAGCTTCTCAATCCCAAAGAAGTCTTTAAATCAAGCGGTCGTAAGAGATTTCTCCTAATTAGGGTACTCTCCTCTCCGATAGGAGGCTCCACCAGTAACAACACAACTGAGGTAGTTTTGCTGGATCTGAGGATCAGTTTGCAAGAGATTCAAACTTCAATATTTATAGAGAAAGGAAGTTTGGACACCAAAGAATTTCCAAAACCGAATATTCTCAATATATGCAATAAATGCAAAATCGTTTTTCATAATTCCTGGAAGTGCACTGTCCAAATATTGACCAAAATCCTAATAGAAAAATCTATAATCAGTAAATGCACATTACTAATTATTATTTTCTAAAGATATGCATTTAATTTCTGGAAATTAAATAGCATATAAAAACCAAGAAACCTTAATTAAAAGATTCTCAATTTATTTCGATCCGGGGATTCTCCTCTAGCTATTAAGGAATATCTTTGAACAATTAATGATATGAGTTACAACACGTGTTCAAAGTATGACGATATCCTTTACTTTGCAAGTCATTTTTCATACTTACAAGCTTGGAAACGATTTGCATCTGACTTCCAAGAACTATGTGATTGATTATCCTATCAAATCACCAATCATGGGTTTCACGGTTCTACCAAAACAAGTTTCGGTACTACCTCCATGTGAGTACTGTGCTTAGTCACACTAGTTACCAAAACTCGGTTGACTAGGTACTAGGATCGGTTCCCCACATACTTATGGTAAATACCTGTAATTTGGTGCACATGCCCATAGGATCGGTTCCCCCATCTTCTAAGAACTTGTTGCACATGTTCATAGGATCGGTTCCCCTTTCACTAAAAACTTGTTGCACCTCTTACAAGGATCGATTCCCCTCTTGCAAATTTGTTGCACCTCTCACTAGGAACGGTTCCCCTTTCACTAGATAAAAATTGTTATTTACAAGGCATCGATCATACCATCTTGAGTGATTACTTAGATCGGTTTTACTAATAAAAGTTATACCAATACATAAGTCGGGCCTTGTGAATAGTTTTACCAAGAACATAAACAATTTTATGAGCGCTTATACTAAACACATGTATTGGTAATCAAAATATATTTTCAATGAATGACAATACCAATAAACCTAGCGATTTCCCTTTCGATCCACAAACGAGTTTGCGAACTTACTTCCTTTAAATGAATGTAAAAACATTGTTTCCTAGGATGAAATCTTCACTCACACCCATACATAATCACAATAGAATTCATACGATTATGTCGATGTCTTATGTACAAATTTTAATGGTTAAGCAATAAACCTCGTATTGTATTCCTTAATACTATGTCTAACTAGAGTGTCATACACAGCTTCGCAATTTCGTTATAAATATGCACGACTTGAAAGATACGTTAGGGAATAAAACAGTTCAAGTCAAATATTACTAACCTCAAGAGGAAGGATGATGTGTGTCGTTGTAGCTCCATACTTCTTCGCAATCTTCAAGACTTCAGTAATACTTGTAAGTCTCATATCCTAATACTTTCAAGATAACCTATAAGAAGTTGACTCTAGCATATAATCAGGCGACTCTTTAAACGAGTTTTGATTCACTAAAATATGACAACCAAACTTGACATACCAACGCTTGGTGGGTAACCGAGCAATTCTCTAACAATCTCCCCCCTTGTCAATTTTAGTGACAAAACTCTTACATCATATGGATAAACAAATTACAAGGATTCACTATACACATACGCTTGATTCCAAGTTCAACAACACAAAACCTGCATTAAATTCAATCCTTAAATGTCCCTGCTGACATCATAATAACAAAGCTAATACTCCCTCTAAAGGTAATTAAGCTAGGTAAGTTTTCAATCCGCACGTCTTTGTTATTTCAATGTAGTTCCTCATAGCTAAACATCATAAGGTATGTGACTCCCCCTTAGTTTGTGCTTTCACTCTCTTTGTTAGAATAAACGTTTTAGAACATATGTCCTTTCCCTTAGTGATACCAACTCACAATAAGCCAATATCACTTGTTTACTCCATATATTTATCCCCCTTTTTGTCACAAAAAATGGCAAAGAAACGAAAAACTAAAGGACAAACCGAAAGGATCTTACAAATCTCACAAAGAGAAATTGTAAACCTATAAGAGTTGAGCACGGGGGTTTTACACACCATATTTAGACAACCAATATTGAAACCGAAATTACAAGTAATCTGATTTTAATATGTCATCTAGAAAACAATTGCACAAAGAAATTTTTCTTAATAGTTTAGCAAACCAAAAATCGACTAATCACCTTAGTTCTTTTGCTAAACCGATTGTACAAATACAATCGCTTGTTCGATAAGGCCAAAATAAAGATAAGAATTAACTTTATTTTTCTCATCAGGCTCTAATTATTCTCAAAAATAACTTAGACCTTTAACTTTTAACAGGAAAAATACTAGGTTAGTTAACTAGTAATTCTTGTTAAGGCATTCAGTTAGACTTGAATAACCGAATCCTCCACATTCGATAAGTCTAACTAAGATCCGAAAAACTTAGTTTCTCTTATCCGGAAATCACTTGTACTAATCAAATGATTCTGAAAACACTTTTATTAAGCCTTAAACAATCCATACAAACCAAATAAATCAACTTGCATAATTGTTTATCTTAACCAAAAGCAATTGAATCAACATAGACATTAAAGTACCGCAATTGGACCGAAATTTTGTTAGCCTAAACGATTGATATCAAACAATAACGAAATATAACAATAGTTTTTCTTAACCGGAAACAATTGAATCACAATCAAACATCCATACACAAACAATGGAATAAACATCAGTTGTACCGAAATTTTGTTAAGTAAAAGCAATAAAGATATGAAATAAAATCATGGCTTTTCTTAAACAGGAAAAAAATTAACTAACAAGATTGTTACCTCAAATTCCGCATCCTCTTCTCTCCTTAAGATGTGTCATTAAGCGCAAGTTCACTTAGAACTCTCCCCCATTGATGTTGTCATCCTCCCGCCAAAACAAAAGAACAACAACAAGGACAAACCTTTACTAGAGAAAGGTTGAAAACCGGTTTTAACTTTGCGATGCAAAAGTTGAAACCTCGAAACACATATGCTTTTATGCTAAATCAAAGATTCAACATATTGTGAGTTTTTCACATATTGTTTCTATAGGAACCCCTCATGATCCTTTGATAAAGCCTACCAACAAGGGCTATAAATTAATCCCGCTATATCAAAAAGTCACCCAAACCAAAAGGGTTCACACATTATGAGATCGAATATCAAGGTTATAAAACCGAAATCAAACATCCCATAATCTCAAGTGCAATACACCATAAATATTCAACAAATAATCAAGTATTGCAATCAACTCTATATTGTAGGGAATTGAATTTCGAAACCAACGCAAAAGGAATGAGGTCATTCCGAGTTTGGAGGAAGAAGTTATGGGAAAAACAGTTTCACACTTCTTCATATGGGGGACCTCTCACTAGGATCGGTTCCCCTGTCACTAGATAAAAGTTGCTATTTACAAGGCATCGATCATACCATTTTGAGTGATTAGTTAAAATCGGTTTTACTAATAAAAGTTATGCCAATACGTAAGTCAGACCTTGTGAATAGTTTTACCAAGAACATAAACAAGTTTATGAGCGGTTATACTAAACACACATATTGGTAATCAAAATAGATTTGCAATGAATGACAATACCAATAAGCCTAGCGATTTCCTTTTCAATCCACAAACGAGTTTGCGAACTTACTTCCTTTAAAAGAATGTAAAAACATTGTTTCCTAGGATGAAATCTTCACTCACACCCATACATAATCACAATAGCATTCATACGATTATGTCGATGTCTTATATACAAAGTTTAATGGTTAAGCAATAAACCTCGTATTGTATTCCTTAATACTACATCTAACTAGAGTATCATACACAGCTTCGCAGTCGTTTTCAATATGCACGACTTGAAAGATACGTTAGGAAATGAAACAGTTCAAGTCAAATATTACTAACCTCAAGAGGAAGGATGATGTGTGTCGTTGTAGCTCCATACTTTTTCGAAATCTTCAAGTCTTCAGTAATACTTGTAAGCCTCATATCCTAATACTTTCAAGCTAACCTATACGAAGTTGACTCTAGCATATAATCAAGCGACTCTTTAAATGAGTTTTGATTCACTAAAATATGACAATTAAACTTGACATACCAACGCTTGGTGGGTTCAACCGAGCGATTCTCTAATAAAGATTCAAACTAAGTTTGGTTAAAACCAAAGAAATATCTCTCCACCGTTAGATGGTCTTATCTTGTTACATACAAATGAAATATACCTTCATTTGGATATGGGTAACCGTACCTAAACGTGTATATTGAGTTGGCTCTATAACAGTTAACCGAAGTTAGCCATATGAACACTTTTTTATTAACCATATTCATCTAACACCTCTAGATGTTACTCATAGAGTTGTTCAATTCTTTATATTCTCATAGAAGTATACAAGTCACAACTGAAACAAAATCGGATTGATTCAAAAGAATCAATTCATGAACACTTTAGACAAGGTTTGCAAAGATTGCATTCCTTGATTTATAAATGTAGTTATTCATGAGTATGAAAACATAATTAACCGATTTTAAAACATAAACCAACTCAGTTTCCAAACAGGTACGCAAAGTAGAGTTCCAGACATTGGTCATGTACTACAGTTCGCAAACGGGTACGTATACTGTCGTTCCAAACCAAACTCAGATTAAACATTTTGCAAACATGTATGTAAACTTGGTTCCAGGACTTTCACAGTTAAAACCGTTTGCATACGGGTATGCATACTTTTATCCCGGACCTGAATCATACTACAACAATTTACATATTGGTATGCATACTGTGATATATCTAGACAATGGTTTAATTGTTCTAATCACCCATTTTAATCATTGAAACATCCTTAGCATACGACAATAGCTGTCTCACACAAACTATTAGCTTATAAGTAATTTTCAAGTGATTGAATGATCAATATGAAATATTCTGAGTCTACATCAAATGACTGTCTCACACAAATCACGTAAGATGTTACAAGGCGATTTTCACATGATCATTGTTTGGCTCATTATTTAGTTTTCAACAAATAAATTGTTTCCAACTAAACTCGTCAAGAATAATGATAAACGTAGTTAAAGCAAAAATCTTTCCAACACATATTTCGAGAAAGATATAAGCGAGTTAAACTCAACTCAAAATGTTAAATGTGTATAATGTAAAAGTCTATATAGCTATACGACTTAATCTCAATAGGAGATAGAATAGAATAAGCTTATGAGTGATAGATGAGTTTAAGTCTCCACATACCTTTCGTTGATGAAGTTCCTCCCAGTTCTCCTCAATAGATCTTCGTTTTCAATCGATGAACGTCGTGAAGTCTAAAGATCATCTACACATTCTATCCTAATCCGAGACATAACTGTAAGTAGATTAGAAATCAGGACTTATAGTTTTGATCACCTAAACATGACAAACAAGCTTGAGATAGCAACATTTGCGAGTCCGACCGAGCAGTGCTCTAACAATTTCCCCCTTTGTCAATTTTAGTGATAAAACTATCAATACATATGGATTACAAAATAAATAAACTTTGTAGCTTCTCATCGAAATGCTTGATTTCCTTGCTTCTTTAACATTACTCGAAATCTTCGTCACTTCCAAGTTCTCCAGTGATTCTGAACATGTTCAACTCAGCATCATAGTTGTTGAATATTCGTAGCCATAACAATAAGAAAACAGTTGTTCTCAATTATTGTTATACAGTGTCATAGTATTATTACACAACATCAAAGTTCAATTGTATCACAACTTTTATAATAATACTATATCACAGTATAATAATACTACGGTGATATGTATCACTCCCCCTTAGTCAATACTTTATCTCAGAATGAAAACCACTCCCCCTTACATAATGATCCGTAAACCATATGTATGTAGTGTGAACTACAAAATAATTCTCTCCCTTTTTTTCAATATAAATTGGCAAAGGTACGAAAAATAGCGGGATCATGATGAAATTCTCAAAGAGATTATTCATGACTAAAAGAGAACATATCAACTTTGTTTCAATGATTTCACATAGTCGAAACTTAGTGTATTCATCAAGGAGTTTATAAAGATACAAGATAACTCCTACAATATTCCGCAGCCACACTCCCCACAAAGATTTGGAAATTAAGCACAAGTTCCATTAAGAACTCTCCCCCATAAAATGTCATTCTCGAAAGAACAACAAGAGCGACCTTACTTTTACAAGAAAAAAAGGATTTTCTTTGGACATTAACAAATCGCGTGAAACATGAATATGTATCTAGTAAACTTGAATAAATTAACCACAAGAGAACCTTAATGATTAATTTAATCGGAAACGCTCAACATAAGATAACTTGCGGAGCCATACAATATTTTCACATAGAAGTGGATCGTGGAAAGATCAATATTGCGGAATATACAAAAGTTCATTCTATATTTTATCAATATTTTTATAATGACATAATAGACTTAACTTTTGTCATATGAGATAATCATAGTTCACGGACGTAAACACACATATCCCATAAAAAAAAACTGCAACATAAAAAACCATAAAGATTAATACTGCAAAATCATCTTCCAAATCTAAAACATTGCAAGATGAAAATCGTTGGCAATAGCTATGTGTAATCATAATATTTGTTATTCCAAACCCTAGTTATCCTTCTTAAAACACAAGAATAAATTCTCATAGGAAGTTTCACAGACATTAAGATTCTTGAAAAATTCTTTATCGTCCCCGAACTCCTTGTCGTTAATAGACATTGGGACATCAGGTTCGTGAAGAAATAAGTCAATTCCAACGAACCTTCTTGACTGATACTGAACCAGGGCCTTCTGAATTTCAAGTGTTCTTAGAAAGATAGCCTTTATTTGCTGAATCTCCTTCCTTGTTTCCTTCAACTCTTCAAGAACACCAAAAATCATTTCAAGATTTAAGGGGATATCCCTTGGTTTCTTCATATTTATCCTTTTTCTCTTCAAAGTTGCAGAGGAAGGAGTTTATATTTTTATTTCATGATTGATGGCTTGACAATCATATTAACATCTTTTCTATCAGAAGATATGATTCTCGGAGTCTCCATTCAACTATGGGATTGTGAGAGAAATACACAATTCAAGTTCTACAAGCAATCTTTTGATAAAAGAGTTTTCAGTGAAGAAAAAAAGAATGTAAGTTTACAGAACCTTTATACAAAGTAATAAGGATTCACGTACACACAACTCTCAACCCTAAAAAAAGGTTGAATTATCGATTTTAACCCTCTTTCAATGATCAAACAGGGAAAACCTTTTCAATACCAATGAAAAGATCAACAGAATTCCAGAAAACAAAAAGAAAAAAATAAACAAAATATTTCTTTTCCTAAAGCCCGATTTGTGCTCAACTCTTGTCTCTTTAATACCAGGCACATGAGATAAGATGCACTTCACAACACAATTAGGCTGTGTTGGGGTGAACAATAATTTGTCCACCAATAAATCCATGTATGGAATTCTCTGTACCCTTTTTCGTGGATCTTTTATACCTTGTTCTTTTTTGTAGAGGTCTATCTTTTTCTTTAGAAATTAACTTCTTTGGAGAAGAATTAAATTTACATACCTCAGATGTATTCGACTTCTGAACAAGTTTGATCTTGTTCGCTAATCGATTTGCTCGCCGTTAAAGTTTGTTGACATATATTATTTTATGTTTGTACTTGAAATACTTAGAGAGTTCATGACCCTTAGAAGTAAAATAAGAACATGCAACGTGGAGGACGGTTCAGACACCATTGTTGAGCATGCTTCTAAACAAATTGAGGTACCTGAAACATGTGAGATAGAATTTTCAGTAGACATGGAAAAATCCATTTCATCCTCCAAAGTGGTGGAAGAAGTTTCTCCGGGAAGAATATCAATATTGATGTACGTATTGCTAAAATTATCAAAATCAATATTTTCACCAAGGAGTGCAACACTTGATTTTTCATCTTCATTTGAATCATAGTGATCAGACATTTCATCAAAGGTTGCAGCAAGACCTTTGTTCCCAGTGTATTTTGTATGATTTGGACACTCATTAGCAAAATAACCAAAACATTTATACTTGAATCACTGTGGCATATCCTCATCATCAGTATCAATAGTGTCCCTGTTTTTAGAAGGGGCGCGGTCATGAGGTTTGACTGATGACCTGGGTTTATCTCTGATGAAACGCTTACTTCTCTTCAAAAGAAGATCCCTAAATTGTCTTATGATCAGTGAAACTGAGTTTTCAAGATCTTCGTCTAATGAATCGGTCTCAATAGGATCAACTATAGAGTTACCAACACTTTTACTTTTGTCAAGTAATTTAGTGTTCTTTTGTGGTATGAAAGCAATATCCTTCCCAGATTTGGATGTATGCTCATGATCAAAGATCTTTAACTTCCCAACAAGAGTATTTCTGGAAAGTGTACCAAGGTTATTCCTTCAACGATCTGAGAATTTTCATCACAATGTCCTTTTCAGGAATAGTCTTACCCAATGCAAAAGATGCATTAACAATTTCAGACACTTTGTGATTAAACTCATCAAATGAATCTTCATCAGCCATACGAAGGTTTTCCCAATCAGAATTTAGGTTTTGAAGCCTAACTTCCTTTTCAGAGGTATTCCCTTCAAAATCGGTTTCTAAGATATCCCAAGCATATTTAGACCAAGTGCACGTAGTCACATGGTGCTGAAGATCTGGGTAATGGTATGTCTGATAGCATTTAAGCTGTCATAATTTGGATTTGCAGCAAGAATCTCGTCAAGCTCATACCTACCAATGTCCTTTGCAACTGTTACACCGTCAACTGTAACTAATGGAGGATTATAGCCATTAACAACATAAACCCATGACTGAAAATCACGTGCTTGGAGAAAAGCATGCATAGCAATTTTCTACCATAAGTAATTAGAGCCATCGAAGAATGGCAGTACATTTATAAAGATTACGCTTCTGTCCATAGATTCAGATTGCTACAAACACATACTTAAGAGGTCTTAAACGTGTTTGCCTTTTTTGATACCAATTGAAAAGGCGGAGGTCTAACAACCACACCCAATATTTTGTGGGAAATCTGTATGGACTAACTCCAATATAATTCCAAGATAATCAACTACACAGTCAGATTCAATCAAGGAAATATATCCAAGAGTTATATTTGTTTCTCAATGTAATCATCAAATCAAACGAAATCCTTGAGCCTGATTATCATAAGAAATAACTTGAACGGTATCAAAGACCAATGTTCAAGTGTCAATCAATTTCAATCAACAACCAAAGGTTGGATTTACCAATTGATTGAACTATGGACAACATGTGATATTAAATATAACGCGGAAAAGAAATAACACAGACGCCAGAAGTTTTGTTAACGAGGAAACCGCAAATGCAGAAAAACTCCGGGACCTAGTACATATTTGAACACCACGCTGTATTAAGCCGCTACAGACACTAGCCTAACACAAGTTAACTTCGAAGTGGAATGTAGTTGATCCCTAACCAAGTCTCACACTGATTAAGGTACAATCCAATTCCTTATGCCTCTGAATCCTAGCAGGGCTCTACGCACTTGATTCCCTTAGAATGATCTCACCCAAAACTAAGACTTGATACGACCCAAAGTCGAATCCTTTAAACCAAATCTGTCTCCCATAGAAAAGTCTATTCTGATAGATAAGTCTGTCTCCCACAAAAAGACATACGAATTTTTGTTCCGTATTTTGATAAATCAAGGAGAACTTGATAATCCGGTCTTATATGCCCGAAGAACAACCTAGAAATATGAATCACCTCATAATAACTTAACTATATGGTAGTAAAAAAAGTTATTGTGGAATCACAAAGAATGAGACGAAGAGCTTTGTGATTACTTTTTATATCTTACCTATCAGAGATAAATCTCGAGCAAATATTAGAGAAGATAATACTCAACATGATGTAACAAGTAAGATCAAAACATGCAACTACAAAGAAAATAGTCGAGTCTGGATTCAGAATCCCAATGAAGTCTTTAAGTCGTTAACCTATAATAGTTTTAGGAAAAACTAGGTAAAAGGAGAATCGATTCTAGTCGCAACTAGTATCACACAAGAGGTGTGGGGAATAGGTTTTCTAGTTGCTAGAGTTCTCCCTTATATATTTTTTTGAAACAAAGCAATCAATATTTACTGTTAGATGAAATCCTGGTTTAAGATTCAAGCTAAGTTTGCTTAAAACCAAAGCAATATCTCTCCACCATTAGATGGTCTTATCTTTTTACACACAAATGAAATATACCTTCATTTAGATATTGGTAACCGTAGGTAAACATGTGTATTGAGTTGGATCAATAACAGTTAACCGAAGTTAGCCATATGAACACTTTTGTATTAACCATATTCATCTAACACTTTTAGATCAAATGATAAACAAATGAATCTAATTGTGTTACTCATAGAGTTGGTCAATTGTTTATATTATCATAGAAGTATACAAGACACAATTAAAACAAAATCGGATTGATTCAAAAGATTCAGTTCATGAACACTTTAGCCACGGTTTGCAAAGATTGCATTCCTTAATTTATAAAGGTATTTGTTCATGAGTATGAAAACATACTTAACCGATTTTAGAACATAAACCAACTCAGTTTGCAAACGGGTACGCAAACTAGAGTTCCGGACATCGGTCATATGTACGACAGTTCGCAAACGGGTACGTATACTGTCGTTCCGGACCGAACTTAGGTGAAACAGTTTGAAAACGGGTATGTGAACTTGGTTCCCGTACCTGAATCATACTACAACAGTTTGCATACTGCGGTATATCCAGACAATGGTTTAATTATTTTAAACTCCCATTTCAATCATTGAAACATCCTTAGAAGACGAAAATAGCTGTCTCACACAAGGTATTAGCTTATAAGTAATTTTAAAGTGATTGGATAATCAATACGAAACATTCCGAGTCTACATCGAATGACTGTCTCACACAAACCATGTAAGATGTTACAAGGCGATTTTCACATGATCATCTTTTGAATCATTATTTATGAAAAAGCGGGGGTCTGACAACACCACCCAATATTTCACTTAGCAATCTGTATGGACTAACTCCGAAATACTTTCTAGAGAATCATCTAGACAGTCAGACTCAATCTAGATAAAAGTATCTCAAGGAGTTAATATCTCTCTGTTGTTTTGATTTACTCGAGCTAATAGAAATCAGTGAGTCTTTAATCAAACACAAGGAATATCTTGGATGGTACCAAAGACCAATATCCAAGGATCAATCAATGAAAATCAACAACCAAAGGAAGGATTATTCTAATTGATGATCTAAACGCACAACCTGTAGTATTTCAATTATATAAACAAATATAATACGGAAATAAAAATAACACAGACACCAGAAATTTTGTTAACGAGGAAGCCTCAAATGCAGAAAAACCCAGGGACATAGTCCAAATTGAACACACAATGTATTAAGACGATACAGACACTAGCCTACTCCAAGCTAACTTCGGACTGGACTGTAGTTGAACCTCAATCAGTCTCCCACTAATTCAAGGTACAGTTGTACTCCCTAGGCCTCTGATCTCAGAAGGATACTACGCACTTGATTCCCGTAGCTGATCTCACCCAAAAATAAGAGTTGCTACGACCCAAAATCGCAGGCTTTGACAATAAACAAATCTGTCTCATACAGACAAATCTATCAAAGGATCAATTTGTCTCCCATAGATAAACCCTAAACGGTTTTGTTCCGTCTTTTGATAATAATCAAGGTGAACAGGAACCAATTGATAATCCGGTATCATATTCCCTAAGAACAGCCTAGAGTTATCAATCACCTCACAACAATCTTTATCGTATGGTAGCGAAACAAGATGTTGTGGAATCACAAACAAAGAGAAGAAGATGTTTGTGATTGGATTTGATATCCTGCCTATCGGAGATATCAATCTCAAGCCAATCAATATGATTGTAATTGTACGATAGAAGATGCAAGATCATATCACATAACTACGATAAAATTAGTATCGTTCCGGGTTCACAATCCCAATGAAATCTTTAAGTCGTTAACCTGGTTTTAGAAGAAGAAAACCAAAGGTTAACGGAGAAACGACTCTAGCACGCAAACTAGTATCACACATGAGGTGTGGGGATTAGTTTTGCACAGATACTAGATTCCCTTTATATAGTCTTTCAAATCATGGTTTGCAATTAAGTTACTTTGGTAACAAAGCAATCAATATCCACCGTTAAATGAAAAGCTGATTTAGAATCAGGCTAATATTTCTCAACCGTTACATCGAAAACATAGCTTGTTACATACATTTGACAATGCACGCTTCTAGGTTTGTTAAACGTCCCCAAACGTATGCACTTGTTGGTTCAACAATAGTTAACCAAATGGTTAGCCATATGAGCATTCCATATCAACCACGTTATTCGTCACCATAACTAGTTCAAATGACTTCAAATGAACTAGTTAGAGAGTTGTTCAATTGCAAGGAAATCTCATGTACTACACAAGACACAATTGAAGCAAAGATGATTTGATTCACTTGAATCGGTTCATGAACTTTTATAGCCACGGTTTGCAAACTGCATTCCTTAGTCTTTTTAAGTTTAAGTTCAGAAATCATCTTCAGATATATAACCTTCTCAAGTTCGCAGACTAGGTTCGCGGACTAAGTTACCGGACAGAGTTTGCAAACTCCAGCAGAAATTCTCGGGCATGAGAACTTCGCCGGTTCGCGGACTGGGTTCACGGACTGAGTTAGCGTACTTAGTTTCACACAAGTAGTTTGTCAACTCCAGCATAAATACTCGGGTTTGAGAACTTCGGCAGTTCGCGGACTGAGTTCGTGGACTTGGCTCACGCCATTCTTCTGGTTCTCTTGATCAACAAATATCGCAAACTTTGGTTCAAGGAATATGACTTATACATAAATGTGTTTCCACAACAGTGCTTATGTCTACCATTGGTTATGTTGATAAAGCGGGGCTCTATTAACACCACCCAATATTTCGCTTAGCAATCTGTATGGACAAACTCGAATATACTTTCTAGAGAATCAACAAGACCCAATCTATTAAAAGTATATTCAACGAGTTTATATCTCTCTTCTTGATTTGATTTACTCAAGCAGGAACTGCGAGTTCTAATCAAATGCAAGGAATAACTTGGATGGTACCAAAGACCAATATCCAAGGATTAATCAATGACAATAAACAAACAAAGGTTGGATTACTCTAATTGATGATCTAACACACAACCTGTATTATTTCAGTTATAAAGATAAAACAATATAATGCTGAAATTGAAAATACACAGACGCCAGCAATTTTGTTAACGAGGAAACCGCAAATGCAGAAAAACCCCGGGACATAGTCCAGATTGAACACACACTGTATTAAGCCGATACAGACACTAGCCTACTCCAAGCTAACTTCGGACTAGACTGTAGTTGAACCCCAAACAGTCTCCCACTGATTCAAGGTACAATTGTACTCCCTACACCTCTGATCACAGCAAGATACTACGCACTTGATTCCCTTAGCTGATCTCACCCACAAATAAGAGTTGCTACGGCCCAAAATCGCAGGCTTTGACAATAAACAAATCTGTCTCACACAGACAAATCTATCAAAGGATCAATCTGTCTCCCATAGATAAACCCTAAAAGGTTTTGTTCCGTCTTTTGATAATAATCAAGGTGAACAAGAACCAATTGATAATCCGGTCTTATATTCCCTAAGAACATCCTAGAGTTATCAATCACCTCACAACAATCTTTATCGTATGGTAGCGAAACAAGATGTTGTGGAATCACAAACAATGAGACGAAGATGTTTATGATTACATTTGATATCTTGCCTATCAGAGATATCAACCTCAAGCCAATCAATATGATTGTAATTGTACGATAGAAGATGCAAGATCAGGTCACATAACTACGATAAAATTAGTATCGTTTCGGGTTCACAATCCCAATGAAGTCTTTAAGTCGTTAACCTGGCTTTAGAAGAAGAAAACCAAATGTTAACGGAGAAACGACTCTAGCACGCAAACTAGTATCACACGTGAGGTGTGGGGATTAGTTTTGCACAGATACTAGAGTTCCCCTTATATAGTCTTTCAAATCAGGGTTTGCAATTAAGTTGCTTTGGTAACAAAAGCAATCAATATCCACCGTTAGATGAAAACCTGATTTAGATTCAACTAATATTTCTCAACCGTTACATCGAAAACTTAGCTTGTTACACACACTTGACAATGCACGCTTCTAGGTTTGTTAACCGTCCCCAAATGTATGCACTTGTTGGTTCAACAATAGTTAACCAAATGGTTATCCATATGAGCATTCCATATCAACCACGTTATTCGTCACCATAACTAGTTCAAATGACTTAAAATGAACTAGTTCGAGAGTTGTTCAATTGCAAGGAAATCTCATGTACTACACAAGACACAATTGAAGCAAAGATGATTTGATTCACTTGAATCGGTTCATGAACTTTTATAGCCATGGTTTGCAAACTGCATTCCTTAGTCTTTTTAAGTTTAAGTTCAGAAATCATCTTCAGATATATAACCTTCTCAAGTTCGAAGACTAGGTTCCCGGACTAAGTTACCGGGCAGAGTTCACAAATTCCAGCAGAAATTCTCGGGTATGAGAACTTCGCCGGTTCGCGGACTGGGTTCACGGACTGAGTTATCGTACTTAGTTTCACGCAAGTAGTTTGTCAACTCCAGCAGAAATTCTCGGGTTTGAGAACTTCGGCAGTTCGCGGACTTGGCTCACGCCATTCTTCCGGTTCTCTTGATCAACAAATATCGCAAACTTTGGTTCAAGGAATATGACTTATACATAAATGTGTTTCCACAATAGTGCTTATGTCTTCCATTGGTTATGTTGATAAAGCGGGGGTCTAACAACACCACCCAATATTTCTCTTAGCAATCTGTATGGACAAACTCGAATATACTTTCTAGAGAATCAACAAGACCCAATCAATTAAAATTATATTCAACGAGTTTATATCTCTCTTCTTGATTTGATTTACTCAAGCAGGAACTGCGAGTTCTAATCAAATGCAAGGAATAACTTGGATGGTACCAAAGACCAATATCCAAGGATCAATCAATGACAATAAACAAACAAAGGTTGGATTACTCTAATTGATGATCTAACACACAACCTGTATTATTTCAGTTATAAAGATAAAACAATATAATGCTGAAATTGAAATAACAAAGACGCCAGAAATTATGTTAACGAGGAAACCGCAAATGCAGAAAAACCCCGGGACATAGTCCAGATTGAACACACACTGTATTAAGCCGATACAGACACTAGCCTACTCCAAGCTAACTTCGGACTAGACTGTAGTTGAACCCCAAACAGTCTCCCACTGATTCAAGGTACAATTGTACTCCCTACACCTCTGATCACAGCAAGATACTACGCACTTGATTCCCTTAGCTGATCTCACCCACAAATAAGAGTTGCTACGACCCAAAATCGCAGGCTTTGACAATAAACAAATCTGTCTCACACAGACAAATCTATCAAAGGATCAATCTGTCTCCCATAGATAAACCCTAAAAGGTTTTGTTCCGTCTTTTGATAATAATCAAGGTGAACAAGAACCAATTGATAATCCGGTCTTATATTCCCTAAGAACAGCCTAGAGTTATCAATCACCTCACAACAATCTTTATCGTATGGTAGCGAAACAAGATGTTGTGGAATCACAAACAATGAGACGAAGATGTTTATGATTACATTTGATATCTTGCCTATCAGAGATATCAACCTCAAGCCAATCAATATGATTGTAATTGTACGATAGAAGATGCAAGATCAGATCACATAACTACGATAAAATTAGTATCGTTTCGGGTTCACAATCCCAATGAAGTCTTTAAGTCGTTAACCTGGTTTTAGAAGAAGAAAACCAAATGTTAACGGAGAAACGACTCTAGAAAGCGAACTAGTATCACACTGAGGTGTGGGGATTAGTTTTGCACAGATACTAGAGTTCCCCTTATATAGTCTTTCAAATCAGGGTTTGCAATTGAGTTGCTTTGGTAACAAAAGCAATCAATATCCACCGTTAGATGAAAACCTGATTTAGATTCAACTAATATTTCTCAACCGTTACATCGAAAACTTAGCTTGTTACACACACTTGACAATGCACGCTTCTAGGTTTGTTAACCGTCCCCAAATGTATGCACTTGTTGGTTCAACAATAGTTAACCAAATGGTTATCCATATGATCATTCCATATCAACCACGTTATTCGTCACCATAACTAGTTCAAATGACTTCAAATGAACTAGTTAGAGAGTTGTTCAATTGCAAGGAAATCTCATGTACTACACAAGACACAATTGAAGCAATGATGATTTGATTCACTTGAATCGGTTCATGAACTTTTATAGCCATGGTTTGCAAACTGCATTCCTTAGTCTTTTTAAGTTTAAGTTCAGAAATCATCTTCAGATATATAACCTTCTCAAGTTCGAAGACTAGGTTCCCGGACTAAGTTACCGGGCAGAGTTCACAAACTCCAGCAGAAATTCTCGGGTATGAGAACTTCGCCGGTTCGCGGACTGGGTTCACGGACTGAGTTATCGTACTTAGTTTCACGCAAGTAGTTTGTCAACTCCAGCAGAAATTCTCGGGTTTGAGAACTTCGACAGTTCGCGGACTTGGCTCACGCCATTCTTCCGGTTCTCTTGATCAACAAATATCGCAAACTTTGGTTCAAGGAATATGACTTATACATAAATGTGTTTCCACAACAGTGCTTATGTCTACCATTGGTTATGTTGATAAAGCGGGGGTCTAACAACACCACCCAATATTTCCCTTAGCAATCTGTATGGACAAACTCGAATATACTTTCTAGAGAATCAACAAGACCCAATCAATTAAAATTATATTCAACGAGTTTATATCTCTCTTCTTGATTTGATTTACTCAAGCAGGAACTGCGAGTTCTAATCAAATGCAAGGAATAACTTGGATGGTACCAAAGACCAATATCCAAGGATCAATCAATGACAATAAACAAACAAAGGTTGGATTACTCTAATTGATGATCTAACACACAACCTGTATTATTTCAATTATAAAGATAAAACAATATAATGCTGAAATTGAAATAACACAGACACCAGAAATTTTGTTAACGAGGAAACCGCAAATGCAGAAAACCCCCGGGACATAGTCCAGATTGAACACACACTGTATTAAGCCGATACAGACACTAGCCTACTCCAAGCTAACTTCGGACTGGACTTTAGTTGAACCCCAATGAGTCTCCCACTGATTCAAGGTACAGTTGTACTCCCTACGCCTCTGATCCCAGCAGGATACTATGCACTTGATTCCCTTAGCTAATCTCACCCACAAATAAGAGTTGCTACGACCCAAAATCGCAGGCTTTGACAATAAACAAATCTGTCTCACACAGACAAATCTATCAAAGGATCAATCTGTCTCCCATAGATAAACCCTAAAAGGTTTTGTTCCGTCTTTTGATAATAATCAAGGTGAACAAGAACCAATTGATAATCCGGTCTTATATTCCCTAAGAACATCCTAGAGTTATCAATCACCTCACAACAATCTTTATCGTATGGTAGCGAAACAAGATGTTGCGGAATCACAAACAATGAGACGAATATGTTTGTGATTACATTTGATATCTTGCCTATCAGAGATATCAATCTCAAGCCAATCAATATGATTGTAATCGTATGATAGAAGATGCAAGATCAGATCACATAACTACGATAATATTAGTATCGTTTCGGGTTCACAATCCCAATGAAGTCTTTAAGTCGTTAACCTGGTTTTAGAAGAAGAAAACCAAAGGTTACGGAGAAACGATTCTAGCACGCAAACTAGTATCACACGTGAGGTGTGGGGATTAGTTTTGCACAGATACTAGAGTTCCCCTTATATAGTCTTTCAAATCAGGGTTTGCAATTAAGTTGCTTTGGTAACAAAGCAATCAATATCCACCGTTAGATGAAAACCTGATTTAGATTCAACTAATATTTCTCAACCGTTACATCGAAAACTTAGCTTGTTACACACACTTGACAATGCACTCTTCTAGGTTTGTTAACCGTCCCCAAACATATGCACTTGTTGGTTCAACAATAGTTAACCAACTGGTTAGCCATATGAGCATTCCATATAAACCACGTTATTCGTCACCATAACTAGTTCAAATGACTTAAAATGAACTAGTTAGAGAGTTGTTCAATTGCAAGGAAATCTCATGTACTACACAAGACACAATTGAAGCAAAGATGATATGATTCACTTGAATCGGTTCATGAACTTTTATAGACACGGTTTGCAAACTTCATTCCTTAGTATTTTTAAGTTTAAGTTCAGAAATCATCTTCAGATATATAACCTTCTCAAGTTCGCAGACTAGGTTCGCGGACTAAGTTACCGGGCAGAGTTTACAAACTCCAGCAGAAATTCTCGGGTATGAGAACTTCGCCGGTTCGCGGACTGAGTTAGCGTACTTAGTTTCACGCAAGTAGTTTGGCAACTCCAGTAGAAATTCTCGGGTTTGAGAACTTCGGCAGTTCGCGGACTGAGTTCGCGGACTTGGCTCACTCCATTCTTCCGGTTCTCTTGATCAACAAATATCGCAAACTTTGGTTCAAGGAATATGACTTATACATAAATGTGTTTCCACAATAGTGCTTATGTCTACCATTGGTTATGTTGATAAAGCGGGGGTCTAACAACACCAGCCAATATTTCGCTTAGCAATCTGTATGGACAAACTCGAATATACTTTTAAGAGAATCAACAAGACCCAATCAAAAACAATGAGACGAAGATGTTTGTGATTACTTTTTATATCTTGCCTATCGGAGGTATCAATCTGATTGTACTCGTACGATAGAAGATGCAAGATCAGGTCACACAACTACGATAAAAGTTGTATCGGTCTGGCTTCACAATCCCAATGAAGTCTTTAAGTCGTTAACCTGGTTTTACAAGAAGAAAACCAAAGGTAAAAGGAGAATCGACTCTAGGACGCAAACTAGTATCACACGTAAGGTGAGGGGATTAGTTTTGCACAATACTAGATGTCTCCTTTATATAGTCTTTCAAATCAGGGTTTGCAATCAATGTTAGCTTAGTAACAAAACATTCAATATTCACCGTTAGATGAAAACCTGATTTAGATTTAAGCTAATATTTCTCAACCGTTAGATCGAAAACGTAGCTTGTTACACACACTTGACAATGCATGCTTCTAGGTTTGTTAACCGTACCCGAACGTGTGCACTTGTTGGTTCAACAATAGTTAACCAAAAGGTTAGCCATATGAGCATTTCATATCAACCATGTTCTTCTTCATCATAACTAGTTCAAATGACTTCAAATGAACTAGTTAGAGAGTTGTTTAATTGCAAGGAAATCTTATGTACTACACAAGACACAATTGAAGAAAAGATGATTCGATTCACTTGAATCGGTTCATGAACTTTTATATCCACGTTTTGCAAACTGCATTCCTTAGTCTTTTTAAGTTTAAGTTCAGAAATCATCTTCAGATATATAACCTTCTCAAGTTCGCAGACTAGGTTCGCGGACTTAAGTTACTGGGCAGAGTTTACAAACTCCAGCAGAACTTCTCGGGTATGAGAACTTCGCTGGTTCGCGGGCTGAGTTCGCGGACTTAGCTTCGCGCAAGTATTTTGTCAACTGCAGCAGAACTTCTCGGGTTTGAGAACTTCGGCAGTTCGCGGACTTGGCTCACGCTATTCTTTCGGTTCTCTTGATCAACAAAGTTCGCAGACTTGGGTTCAAGGAATAAGACTTATAGATAAATGTGTTTCCACAAGAATACTTATGTCTACCATTGGTTATGTAATCTAAACTCTCATTTAAATCGTTGAAACATTCTTAGAGGACGTTATACAGTTGTTACACCATTTCTCGTCAAAGCAATATTCAAGATGATTGAAACATATCATGACTTTCGTCACATGGTAAAGATAAACTTGATCGAAGCGAAAATCTTACCAACACATATTTCGAGATATAGATAGGCGAGGTATACTCGGATCAAAATACCAAATGTATATAATCAAAGTCTATATATATAGCATACGACTTCTTATCTCAAAGAGTATGATATATAGTAGATATACTTTTGAGTGATAGATAATTTCAAGTCTTCACATACCTTTTTGTCGAGAAGTTCAACCGGTTCCTTGAGTAGTTCTTCTACTTCTATGATGAATCACCATGAAGTCCTTGAGCTCAACTACACTTTCTATCCTAGTACAAGACTTAGCTATAGTAGACTAGAAATCAAGACTTATAGTTTTGATCACTAACATTGACAAACATGCTTGAGATAGCAACGCATGCGAGTTCGATCGTGCAACGCTCTAACATATGTAAGATAAACTCTCATTTCAATCATTGAAACATTCTTAGAGGACGTTATATAGTTGTTACACCATTTCTCGTCAAAGAAATTTTCAAGATGATTGAAACATATCATGACTTTCGTCACATGGTAAAGATAAACTTGGTTAAAACGAAAAGCTTACCAACTCATATTTCGAGATATAGATAGGAGGGATATACTCGGCTCGAAATACCAAATGTGTATAATAAAAGTCTATATATATAGCATACGACTTCTTGTCTCAAAGAGTAGGAGATAGAGTAGATATACTTTTGAGTGATAGATAAGTTCAAGTATTCACATACCTTTTTGTCGAGATGTTCCACCGGTTCCTTGAGTAGTTCTTCTGCTTGTATGATGAATCTCCATGAAGTCCTTGAGCTCAAATACACTTTCTATCATAGTTCGAGACTTATCTATAATAGACTAGAAATCAAGACTTATAGTTTTGATCACTAACATTGACAAACATGCTTGAGATAGCAACGCATGCGAGTTCGACCGAGCAATACTCTAACAATCTCCCCCTTTGTCAAGTTTATTGACAAAACTATCAATACATATGGAATACAAAAAAGATTAAGAAACTTTAGTAGCTCCTATTCCACATGTCTAATCTTCAACATTCCTCGAAATCTTCGTCACTTCTAAGTACTCCAATGATCCCAAAGGTTGTAAGTTTAGCATCACCGTTATTGAAGATCCGTAGCTATAACAATGAGAAATCATCGGTCTCGATCATTGTTATACAGTGTCATGGTATTATTACACAACGTCAAAGTTCAATTGTATCACAACTTCAACAATAATACTATGGTGATATGTATCACTCCCCCTTAGTCAATACTCCATCTCACATGGAAACCACTCCCGCTTACATAATGATCCGAAAACCATATGTATTTGTAGTGTGAACTACATATTAATTCTCCCCCTTTTTGTCAATAAAATTGGCAAAGGTACAAGAACGGGATCATAATGAAATTTCCGAGAGAGACATTTCATGACAAAAGAAAAAAAATACATACCAACTAATTTAGATGCAATCATAAAGCCAAAGCTAAATGCATTCATCAAGGAGTTTAAAGATACAAGATAATCCCTCTAAAATTCCACATCCGCACACCCTTCAAGATATGACCATTAAGCACAAGTTCAAAAGAACTCTCCCCCATTTGATGTCATTCCCGAAAGAACAACAAGATCAACCTTAATTTTGAAAGAAAAGAAGAATTTTATTGGACACCAAAAACCATGAGAATAATTTTCTATATCCAAAAACTCAATTAAATTAATCACAAGTAAACCCATGATTAATTTAATCGGAATACGCAATCAAATTAAACACAAAAAACTGATCAATTCAATTGATTATTCAACATAAGAGAACTTATGGAGACACGAATATACTCAACTAGATTAATTATAAAAGAACCCATAATTAATATAATCGGAATACACAACCAAACTAATCACAAAAGTAATCAATTTAATTGTCATTTGTTTTTCTCGTCATAAGAAAACTTACGGAGAAATAACTAAATAACCAAACAGGATGATTATTTTTGTTCAATATGCTCGACATAACATATCTCACGAAAAACCAACTAAGCTAAATAAAATCAACTTGGTTGTATAGTGTTCAACATATGATACATTTCGGGGCCTCACAGTAATACATAAAATATGGATCAAGGCTGATCAATACTGCGGAATACACAAGGATTCATTCTATTTTCCACCACTATTTGCATAACGATATTAATAGACATAATCCTTGAAAACAAGAGATTTTAACCTATCTTTCATCAAATATTTGACAATATAAGCTTAAATTTTGTATTTGTCAAAATTCCATTTATTATTTTACCAGTACGTGAATATCGATCACGAACGACTTTACGTTTGACAAACTATGGTACAACCATAGTTCACGGACGTAAACACCAATATCCCATAACACAGTGCAATATAAAAAATCATAAAGATTGATACTGCAAAAACATCATCTTCCAAATAGTTTTAGAATTTAAACCAATAAACCTAAAAAAGAGAACAAGAAGATGAAAAATAATAGCCATCTGTAGTCACAATCATTGCTATTCAAAGCACTACTTATTCTTCCAACTAAACCAAAAGGAAGACATACTAGGAAACCATAAGACCACGAATTACTCATCTTCTTCCTCATCGGAGATACTCCAAGATGCTTGAATTGCATTCAAATCTTCCTTGATCTCGGGAAACTTCGTTGCAACCAAAGATAGTTGTTCTTGGACACACTTCACCCTTGAATCAACCTTACACACGCCCTTATGAATTTTTTGAAGAAGGCTCACGGTGGTAGGGTCACTAAAGTCAAGAGAAGCAATTCTTTGTCGCTTGCAAGCATTTTCCCTTATGCGCCTTAAGGTACACGGAAGAACTGGTTTGGGAACCCCAAGAGTGTTGCCAATTGAATCAAACCCACGGTCACGATAGATTTGACTAATCAAGCAAGGGTAACCTAACATCTTGACGGGTGAAGTCATCGAAATCATTTGAAAGATAATGAAACCACAAATATCGAAACTTGGAATACCGGATTCAAGGAAATAGACCAATTCCGCAAACTCATGACTCCACCAAGAATTTTCAATTGTGGAGGGACAAAGATTGGGGATACCAAGTTATCAAAAAGCCAATAAAGCAATACTAAGATCATTAGTAGGGAACTTTCCTTGACTCCAAAAAACCTTCTTGCCACAAAGCCCAACTGAGATATCATCACATGATGGACGTTCATCACTTGGTCTAGGAAGCCGTACGTTCCCCAACGGGATTTTGGTAATCCTTGAAATTAATTCTCTATCAACAAGAAACCTTTATCTAGCAATCATGGATTTGAACTCCATCTTGTTGTAATCAACAACATGACTGTTGGCATAGAAAATCTTTGTGAGAGAATCAAATCCTTCACCAAGACCATCAAAAATATTTCCAAGCTTACATTTTTTAAAGCAAGCCAAATCCTCTTCATGCCCACTAGAGAAATCCAATCTCTTTTCTAGAATGAACCCTTTTGAGGCAATCTTATCAAACACCCTATCACAAGACTCATTCACAAATCTAATTCTAGGAGAATTCAAGCTAGAGAAATTTGAGCTTTTTGAACACCTTTTTGAGCATCTAGAATTCATCATAGATCTAGAAATAAGCAAGGATCAAGAGAAAAATACTTACTTGAAGTGAGCCTTGAAAAACCTTCCTTTTGATTTCTCCAAAGAAGCTTTAATGGAGGAAAATAATAAAAACCTAGAGGTTCACGTACGCGGACTGTTTGAAAACATGAAGACGTCCGCGAACTTCTTTTATATACCCTACATGGGCTTTGACCCGTGCACGGACCGTGACCCATTTGAGGAGTAGGATTGTTTAAAGGTATAGACAACAAAAGAAAAAGTACCTACTGAAAATCTCTTATCACAAAAACATAAGAAAAGAGAGATTAAAAAAATAATCAACCTGTTACTTGCCCAATTTTAAGTTATATACAAATGGGGTAGAGCCAATCCTGGAATCAGGTGTTGGAAACTGCATAGAATTTCCCATGCAATTTTTCTGGTTGATATATGTACCCATAGTCAGGAGTATAATCGTAATGATAATACTTAGAGTCGTGTGGGTTCTTTTTCTTATTGCAAAGAGATGACCTTTTCTGACAAATGGTTCCTCTGCCTAATTCATACGAATCCTTTTTATTGGCTTCACATGAATCGATGTTGAGAACAATTTGTGCATCATTAGAAAATGATTTGACAGTCACAAAACTCTTGTCAGAACAATTCAAATTCTCTATGGAATTAATCTTTTCTAAGAATTGCAAAACACTTTCAAACGCTCTAAAAAACTCCTTGTCAATGGAACTTTTATGGTAGTATTCATCAAAGAGATTAAGAGTAATTCTTGTGAGAGTCCATACCCTTGAGCGTTGACCATGTTTTCTTCGACAATTATTTTTATTCTTTTCCTTAGATCGTTTCTTCACATATAGATTTTCTGACATGCTAGATGGTATAGGATTATCACGTGCTTCCATAGGAATGAAGTGTGATAATCTCTGAACAACCTTTAAGGAACTATGGTGTGCGTTACAGATGCTACGAGCAATCCTCCCAAAAATATTTCCCATAGGAATAGACTTTTGAGGATCGAACAAACACAAACTTATAAGGTTTGAGGTGTTTGCCTGCTCTGATACCAATTGAAAAAGCGGGGGTCTAACAACACTACCCAATATTTCTCTTAGAAATCTGTATGGACTAACCCCGAAATACTTTCTAGAGAATCAACTAGACAGTCAGACTCAATCTAGATAAAAGTATCCCAAGGAGTTAATATCTCTCTCTTGTTTTGATTTACTCGAGCTAATAGAAATCAACGAGTCTTTAATCAAACACAAGGAATAACTTGGATGGTACCAAAGACCAATATCCAAGGATCAATCAATGACAATCAACAACCAAAGGTTGGATTATTCTGATTGATGATCTAAACGCACAAACTGTATTATTTCAATTATATAAACAAATATAATGCGGAAATAGAAATAACACAGACACCAGAAATTTTGTTAACGAGGAAACCGCAAATGCAGAAAACCCCGGGACCTAGTCTAGATTGAACACACACTGTATTAAACCTCTACAGACACTAGCTTACTCCAAGCTAACTTCGGAATGGACTGTAGTTGAACCCCAATCAGTCTCCCACTGATCCAAGGTACATTTGTACTCCCTACGCCTATCATCCCAGCAGGATAATGTGCACTTGATTCTCTTAGCTGATCTCACCCACAACTAAGAGTAACTACGACCCAAAATCGCAGGCTTTGACAATAAACAAATCTGTCTCACACAGATAAATCTATCAAAGGATCAATCTATCTCCCACAGATAAAACCTAAAAGGTTTTGTTCCGTCTTTTGATAATAATCAAGGTGAATAGGAACAGGAACCAATTGATAATTCGGTCTTATATTCCCGAAGAAAAGCCTAGAGTTATCAATCACCTCACAACAATCTTAGTCGTAGGCTGCTATCTATACCCCTACTCTGGATAGGGGGCACCCTTTATCTTCACCAGAATTTTGGCAGGAAAAACAGAATTCAAATTCAGTTTTGCAGCGGAATTTTCAGGCGAGATTTTGCTGAAGTTTTGGCCGGATTCAATGGGCTCTTTGGATTGGATATATCCTGTTATGACTAAACAGGGCCGGTAGCTGTGACTGGATCGAATGAGTTGGGCTAGATAAGCCGGAAGAATAAATCAGAGGTGTGGAGTTTCACGGGACTGTTGAGATTTCATGAATCGGATTTGGAGTGATTCAAATGCATATTTTTGTTGGGATGGATTTCTTAAATCATAACAGGGTTGGTATAAGTTATTTAACGTAGCAAATTGGACTAGATTATCGGGTTTCCTACAAAACAGTAAGAGAAATATTATCGAGTTTGTGTGGGATTGTTTATGGAAGTTACGTGCAGAGAAAAGAAATATATTTTCTTTGGGAAGATTCGGTTCTATCTTTGGAAGTGTTTGGAACAACTCATATGCGGTAATAGAGAGAAAGAAAAGGAATTATGCTCGAAGCTTTAGAGAGAAGCAAAACAGAGTATAGTGTACTCTCGGGTAATTTGTTGGTGTTATTAAAGGCAGTTACATGGAGAAAATATTCCCTGAGATCTCATTCACCAAATATAGAGGAGTTTGGGTTGAAAAAGGGAAAGAGACGCGTAGAAAGATGCAAGGAAATCCCGTAACTTTGGAAGAAAAGTCCGAGAATTTTGATAGAAGAAAATAAGGATTTTCTCGAGTTTTTAGAGCCCTTTGGTGTATAAATATAGAGGTTCGAGTTCCAGAGAGGGATGTCGAGTAGTTTGGGGCCTTACGTAGTTTAGGGGAAGCTCTGGTACGAAGAAATCACGCTGCATAGAAAGTTGCAGCAACATGAGGAAGCTGAAAAACATTAAACGACCCAAGTCAGTCGCAGAAAAGTGTGTTTTATCTACGACACACATAGTATCGTTCCCAGCAGTCTTACATCTTCTGTATCGTTAGTAATAGTCGATCTGCCACGCATATAAACGTTGCAATTGATTTGTTTTATCTTTTTCTTGTATTTCCACTCTCTTCAAACACTTTGGAGCCATGAATAAATATTTTGAGCATGTTTTTGATATGAGGAGCTAAACCCAACACTGAGACGACGGAGGAATCCCTTTTTCATCATTGTGGTAATTCTATTAATTCTTTATATGACTTTTTGCACTAAAATTGAATTGATTTATGATTTTTCTTGAATGGTTGTGATTTCAATTGATGGGTCATGCTTAGCTTAAGTGTTTTGATGTTCCATGCTTTAGATTTACAGTTATTACTTTCGGAATCTACTGTGGCAAAGAATAAGAGTCAATAATCTTTATCATATGAGCTATAATTGTGTAGAATTGATTTTTGAACCACATGAGTATGAAAATTGGTGAAATTACGAGTCTCAGTACCTCTCTTTATTGTGACAACTTTTTTTTGTGTATATATTTTCTTTATTATTAAGTCTGAAATCGAGTCTACACAAGTCCGAGTTGAACGAACTTTATTTACCACTATAAAACTACATCACTCACCCACAACTAAGAGTAACTACGACCCAAAATCGCAGGCTTTGACAATAAACAAATCCGTCTCAGACAGACAAATCTATCAAAGGATCAATCTGTCTCCCACCGATAAAATCTAAAAGGTTTTGTTCCGTCTTTTGACAATAATCAAGGTGAACAGGAACCAATTGATAATCCGGTCTTATATTCCGAAGAACATCCTAGAGTTACCAATCACCTCACAACAATCTTAATCGTATGGTAGCAAAACAAGATGCTGCGGAATCAATAACAATAGACGAAGATGTTTGTGATTACTTTTTATATCTTGCCTATCAGAGATATCAATCTAAAGCCAATCAATCTGATTGTACTCGTACGATAGAAGATGCAAGATCAGATCACACAACTATGATAAAAGTAATATCGGTCTGGCTTCACAATCCCAATGAAGTCTTTAAGTAGTTAACCTGGTTTTAGAAGAAGAAAACCAAATTTTAAAGGAAAAATGACTTTAGCATGCAAATTAGTATCACACATGAGGTGTGGGGATTAGTTTTGCACAGATACTAGAGTTCCCCTTATATAGTCTTTCAAATCAGGGTTTGCAATTAAGTTACCTTTGTAACAAAGCAATCAATATCCACCATTAGATGAAAACTGATTTAGATTCAAGTTAATATTTCTCAACCGTTAGATCGAAAACTTAGCTTATTACACACACTTGACAATGCACGCTTCTAGGTTTGTTAACCGTACCCAAACGCATGCACTTGTTGGTTCAACAATAGGTAACCAAATGGTTAGCCATATGAGCATTCCATATCAACCACGTTCTTCTTCACCATAACTAGTTCAAATGACTTCAAATAAACTAGTTAGAGAGTTTGTTTAATTGCAAGGAAATCTCATGTACTACACAAGACACAATTGAAGCAAAAATGATTTGATTCACTTGAATCGGTTCATGAACTTTTATAGCCACGGTTTGCATAATGCATTCCTTAGTCTTTTTAAGTTTAAGTTCAGAAATCATCTTCAGATATATAACCTTCTCAAGTTCACAGACTAGGTTCACGGACTTAAGTTACCGGGAAGAGTTTACAAACTCCAGCAGAAATTCTCGGGTATGAGAACTTCGCCGGTTCGTGGACTTAGTTTCACGCAAGTAGTTTGTCAACTCTAGAAGAAGTTCTCGGGTTTGTTAACTTCGGCAGTTCGCGGACTGAGTTCGTAGACTTGGCTCACGCCATTCTTCCGGTTCTCTTGATCAACAAAGTTTGCAAACTTTGGTTCAAGGAATAAGACTTATACATAAATGTGTTTCCACAACAATGCTTATGTCCACCATTGGTTATGTAATCTAAACTCTCATTTCAATCATTTAAACATTCTTAGAGGACGTTATACAGTTGTTACACCATTTCTCGTCAAAGCAATTTTCAAGATGATTGAAACATATCATGACTTCCGTCACATGGTAAAGATAAACTTGGTTAAAGCGAAAATCTTACCAACTCATATTTCGAGATATAGATAGGCGAGATATACTCGGCTCGAAATACCAAATGTGTATAATCAAAGTCTATATATACAGCATACGACTTCTTATATCAAAGAGTAGAAGATAGAGTAGATAGACTTTTGAGTGATAGATAAGTTCAAGTCTCCACATACCTTTTTGTCGAGAAGTTTCGCCGGTTCTTTGAGTAGTTCTCAGTCTTGTATGATGAATCTCCATGAAGTAATTGAGCTCAACTACACTTTCTATCCTAGTCCGATACTTAGCTATAGTAGACAAGAAATCAAGGCTTATAGTTTTGATCACTAACATTGAAAAACATGATTGAGATAGCAACACATGCGAGTTTGACCGAGCAATTCTCTAACAATTTAGTTTCCAACAAATAAATTGTTTCTAACTAAACTCGTCAAGAAAAATGATGAACGTAGTTGAAGCAAAAATCTTTCCAACATATACTCCGAGAAAGATATAAGTGAGTTAAACTCAGCTCAAAATATCAAATGTGTATAATGTAAAAGTATATATAGCTATACGACTTAGTCTCAATAGACGATAAAATAAAATAGACTTCTGAGTGATAGATGAGTTTAAGTTTCCATATACCTTTTGTTGATGAAGTTCCTCAAATCTCTCCTTAGTAGATCTTCGTCTTCAACTGATGAATGTCGTGAATTCTAAAGCTCAAATACACATTCTATCATAATCCGAGACATATCTATGAGTAGATTGAGAATCAAGACTTATAGTTTTGATCCCCTAAACTTGGCAAACAAGCTTGAGATAACAACGCTTGCGAGTTCGACCAAGCAGTGCTCTAACCATTATATACTCTAATGTAACAGTCCTTTAGTAGTTTAATAATATCCATGCTTAAAAAAAACTTTCATTAAACGTTACATTAGGCTTAATTACTAAATCATAAAAACAAGGTAATAGAGCTTCCACCTTCATAAAGCGGCTGGTGGAGCGAATTGTGGAGAGGCTAGTGGAGCGACCTTTGGAGCGGTTGGTGGAGCATCTAGAAGGCAAAAGGGGTCGAACCTGCGAAGACCTCTAAGGATATTGAAACCACCTACAAACTGAAAAGGTCTACCATTAATTTCCTGCCATATCGCTGCAGCTCTTTGGATCAATTCATCTTCAGTTTCACCGATAATCCTGTTTCGGTTAACTTGCATTACCATATCAAAAAATTGGTTGATGGCATGACTAATATGTTGATAATGAGAAGATGCTCTTGTAATATCATGGTTTCTCGGGTTCGATGTTTCTGCAGTGAACATTGCAAAAGTTTGTTGCCAGAAAGTCATTTGCGTAAAATCCGTACCGTAGATATTATTTCTTGTTTTAAAAACATAAGTTATGCAAATTTTTGAATCTTTTTTCAGAGAAATCTTAGGACCACAAACTCTGATTGACATTTTTTGTGACCTAAAATTTTTGAGATTGAATGACGAAGACTGAAGTGAAATTATGAAGAATTTATAGGTGTAGAAGGTGTGACTTTGGAGTTGAAACCAATTCAATTTATAGGGACGGGATTCATAGCCGTTGGATGGACTAGCCGTTGTCGTCTTAGTCTGAACCGATCGACTTTGTAGGATACAATTCTTGTCTCTATTGGACCCGAGTCCCGGCTCTATGTGAGCCGCTCGTTGCAAATAGAACTGATCGTACCAGATTGAGTCAAATAGACCCTGATTTAATGGTTTAGTCATACGTTTTAATGATTTTCAGCCCCAATGTAGGTGTACAATGGGAAAATATACTTACTTGTTGGTCCCATTGGAGTTTCTCTTATGGGATACTATGGGTCACTTCCACCTTACTTCCACCCCCAACTTGTTCACACAATCGTTAAACTGAGCAAGTGGTTGGTAGTATAACACTAGACACGGGGAAGTCCCCCGTCTAGAAAAATAAAGCTACACGGGGCAGTCCCCCGTGTAGGAAAAAAATTTAGCTTACACTGGAGACTGTCTCCTGTATAGCAAAAAAGCTTGCACTGGACGGGAGATGGTCCCCCATTTGCCAGTCTTTTAGATTCATATGCATGACCGTCCCCCGTGTGGTTTTTTTTTTGTTGGATGGGGTACACTTCCCTGACTGGCTTCAAACTTTCATTTTTTTTTTAGTACACGGGATACTGTCTCCCGTATATGGTTTCTTTTACTTTCGCCTATAGTGGGTTCACTCGTTCATTTGAACGAGTCCTCCTTTATATGAAAGAGTTAGTCTCCACTGGGGTACTACCATAGCCCTTGCTCTAACAGAGTGCCATACTTTCGAGAGTGTCCGTGTCATAACCGACTACGAGACCATAACTGAATTTTTAATCACTCATTATCGCCTTATGGATAAAATTAAAAATTATTTTACATGTATAAAAATAATTTAACTAATTTTGACTCGCGAGATTGGAGTATACCAAATAAAATAAAATAGTGTCATTCGGAAGTAAAATTGAAAACTCCTTAGCCAAATATTTTTGAAAATGGCTAGATAAATCCGAAGTGATTGGCACTAATTCAAACTTATGAATCTTGTTAGAAAAAATTTAAATCTAACAAAACTAATTGTTTTTGTTAGATTTAACTTATGAATCTTGTGAGAATTTTTTTTGGAAAATGTTTGGTTTTTGAGAATTTCGTAATGAAATGAATTCTTCTAGTCAAACACTTCGCAAGATGGAATTAAACATGGTTTTGTTGGTTTAATTCGTCAAATGATCGCAAGAATTCAGATTTTCAGAGTCTAGTCTATGAAAAGTCGGCATGCTCGATTGGAAAAAAAGCATACCGACTAATCACTTTCAGAATTTTCAGTCCATGAAAACTGGACATGCTCCACTAAAACAATGCATGCAGACCAAACTTAGTCGGCATGCTCGACTGAAAGAAAGCACGCCTACCAAACTTAGCCGGCACTCTCGACTGAAACAAAACATGCCGACCAAACATTGGTTCTTCACATTTATAGTCGTTATGGTCGAAAATGAATCACACTTACGACTGTCTATTAGTCGTCATCTTATTTTTGCAAAACCATGCCTATGAATAACAAATTGTTCACAGAAAAACTTGTTTTATCTTTTATGGGAGTTATTAATCGTCAAAAGTTTAGCTTTTCAAAACCTGACGACTATTCATACTGCATCACTAGTCGTCAAAGTTTAGGGATGAAGACCATGATGACCTTGCAAATATTTTTCAGAAATAAGTTCTTTGAAAAGTCGTCACTTTATTCACTCTACGATCTTGACGACTGAAAATAAATATGAAAAATCGTCATGTTCGACCAATAAATACCATGACGACCGTATAACTACAATTTCAAATTTTCTCACCTAACATGTTATTCAAACAACAAAACAAAGTATTAGATAGAGTTTGAAAGAATTAACCGGCGATAAAAAATGTTTAATTGATGAATTTTTTTCATTTGAAAACGATGAAATATAGATAAGGAGCAAGGAATTGATCATTGGATGGATGATGAAGGAGAAGAAAAAAAAATAAGATTTTAGGGGAAGGGTAATTGAGTAACTTTACACACATTAGACATCCTTTAGCCCATTATTATGGTTGGGACCAAAATTAGTATACCCCAATTAATGTGGGAATACCCCAATCACGAGTTAATTTTGCGTGTATGGCAATTAGTTGACTTCATGTATACTGACATTAATTAATCGGGTGTAAATTAGCCATTAACGAAAATAGTTGACAAAGGCGTTTTTGAGTTTACTTCAAAATGATCTTATTTTGTCTTTTAGTGATAAGCTTCAAATTAACCAGGAAAAAAATCAGTGACAATTGATACATAATTTACAGCCTAACCTCAATATATGAATTTTCGATAAATGTATAACCTCGCGAAATGAATAATTTTCTTTGGTCCTAACTTGGGCAAAAAAGGGCTAAACGAATAACCTCGCTAAATGCACTAATGAAAAAAAATGGAATCCTTAAAGGCCCTATGAAAATATAAACGAATAATCAGTAAAGTTAATGCGAAAAATATATATAAATAAACCAAAATACTTCATCCAACCCACAATTTTCGTACTTTAAAAAATTCATCTAAAGTTCATTGTTTTTTCCTTCCACCTAAATCAAAATGCACAACGTCCTTAATTTTTTTTTAAGTGCGTGAATAACTTTTAAAATATTTTGCCTGTGTTCCAGCAAAAAAAAAAAAACTTTTGGAATATTATGTTCTCTTAACTTTCTTTCGGAAATTTGCAAACGACAAAAACTATTTTTTAAGAAAACAAAAAAAGTATTAGCAGTGTCTAACCTCTAACTGCTCTTGAGACTGACAAAATATTCATTTAGCGAGGTTATTTATTTATCATTAAGGACGGGCACTAAATGTACGTTAACTCTGAGCTGCGGACTATATGTCTGCCCAAGTATAGTCTAGTCTTCTCCCGTTGCGCTTAACCTCGAAAAATGCCAATCTGTTTTAGTATTTGATCTAGTATTTGGTCAGCTCCATAACTTTGGACGCTCTAAAAGCGGTTCCTATAAAACCTGGAAGGCAATTAAATTCTTTTAGCCGGGTAAACTGATAAACGGTGTGCGCCACTATGAAAAAATCTTAAGCAGTAGAGTTTTTATTGAGCAATTAAATCTTGCCCTCCAGTAGTCAAGACTCTATCATTCGACAACCATTTAATATTATATAAGTGATTTAACAATCTTAGTGTTAATTTTTGCTTGGCTTCGTCTAAGCGGATGCTTGAAATCGGTGTTAGTTGTTGAGGGGTGATTTAACCCCATTTTAGTTGTTATTGACTCATGATGATTTAATAAGCATAAATGTTGTTAATGGATTGAGTATTGTCTTAAACACTGTCAAATTGTTGGTGGTTCAATTAGTAATAATGACTTGTTCGTAACGGAAAAATTCTATCGCTTGGTAAAGACTCTGTTTCAAGGAAAACCGACAATTTGCTAGTTTACCTATCGAGTTTGGCAACTCACTATTATCGCGGGTACGAGGTCTGTAACATAAAAAATGACAAAGATGATAGGCGACTAGTCCTAGGCTTCGGACACGGTGACTTATTTTAAGAAGAAATAGGTTGCAAAGACTTGACCAGAGTTGACTGAGAAGTTTGCTATTAGATTCTAGTTTTCTAGAGAGCATTGCCAAGTTGCAACATACGAGATTTTGCAACGAATGCATACATTGGATTAGGTATAACGAGCATAAGTTTAAGGTTTCGAATAAAACTATTCATACAGTTGCAAGATAATTTGTTCGAAACCAAAACGAAATCCACAATTTAAACTATCAATGTGTTCTATGATACCATCCTAAATCAAATTTAGAATATGTGAACATCAAACTGCGTCAGAAACTTGACGTATATTCATTTTCCACGACATCTCTTTTCACCTCGACGACTACCAACTTCACTTTGTTGTTCTTCGTCGGTCTCAGCTTCCTCCCCGGTAGTAGCACCTCGACTTGTACCTTCACCTTCTTGGCGGGTCCTCTTGGTCACCCTTTCCATTAATGTCTTCTCTAGATAGATTTTACCTTTGGTTATGATTGCTTTCCAACGATCATAAAGGATTTTTTGCTCGACCACCGTCAACGGTTTGTTGCACTTAATTCTCCTCATCATTTTCTTCGACAACTGTCTGCCTTCCTTCACCTGTTTTCATTTAAAACCAAATAATGGGTAATAACAGTGTTTTCCATAACAAGTTTAAAACAATAAATAAACTTTGAATGACACTTACCGTAATATCGTACGCCTTTGACGCGTCTTGGATACCAGGGGCAGACTTCTTCGTCTTCTCAGTTTCCGTTGCCTTTTCTGCAAGTCTTTTTGCTTCAGCATGACTTAGAGCTTCTTTATTGATGACTAGAGGATGAGAAATTTGATTATACCAATCCATATAATTATCACTATGTTGACAACGATAATCACCCAAAGGGGTTACGTGTGTCGTAGCAATTTGGTTCTCTTTCGAGTTATTCCAATGATCAAGACTAGGTTCGGGATCATATTGGGGCTTAAAGAAACCATAGGTGTTCTTAGTTCCTGCTACCAACGACTTGAACTTTTCATCTTTCTCTTTCGGGACCGTTTGAATATAACTTATTTGGCGGAGTACTCTACGAGGATCATACAATGAAAACCCACCAGGATGAAACAATGGTCCATAGTAAAATGACACAGGTGCATGTTGATCGTCTTGGCATTCATCATCAAAATAAGGCTCAAATACGACGTCTTTGGCATTTAAAGAGTCTAACTTCTCTCTCAACTTTATCAAACTCTCGGACTTACCTTTCTTCTTGTTATGCTCGAATGAGTATTTGGCCGAAGTAGGTTTTGTATTAACCCAATTTGTGTCTATTTTGGCTAAGTTCAATTGCGGGAAATGGTCATATACCCACACCTACATTAACATAAGAAAATACACAAATTAGTACCGTTAAAAGTAAGTTCACAATGCAAAATTAGGCACAAAGGCCAAGTTTGGCTATCAAAAAATTATCCACCTAAGCCGAATCTAAAAATTAATTTAAAAAAAATGGTACAAAATCTATCAGGTTTGCCTAACACAAAAACTACCACCACCACCCGAACCTGACAGATTACCATCATATGGTCTAAAGAAAAAAGTTGTCCTAAATTTCACTTACAAACCGAACATCCTCTTATTGCTCCATACTATGAACCTCTGTCAGGTTCGGCTTACATGAAAATTTCCAACACTAGCCGAACCTGAAAGATCCCTATCATATATGGTGTGTAGAAAAAAGTTTGTTGGTCCTAAATTTCACTTTACCAGCCCAACATTCTTCCATAATAAGGAAACCTATAAGGTTTGGTTAACATGAAAATTACCAATACTAGCCGAACCTGACAGATTTCCATATTATGGAGTAACAAAAGAATGTTTGGCTAGTAAAGTAAAACTTAGGACTAGTTGAACCACATAAGTTGTTGTCTGAAATTTTTAATACACCAAATTCGGCTGGCCCTGAATTTTAATATAGTAACGAACCTAGCACTAAAACAATAAAAAAGAACAAAAATAAACTGAAAGTTTAACTTTTTTTTGGCAAGAATCACCTGAAGCAGACTGAAATTTCCTCCGATTTGAGTACTTTGGAGCCTAGAGGCTTTTGCAAGCTGCTCGAGTAAGTATGAAACTGCAGCAGTTCCCCAAGAGTACTGGTGAACAGTGTTAAGATCCGTTAATAGTTGGAGATAATGTGCATTCACCTTATTTCCAGTTAGGTCGGGAAAGATAAGGCGGCCGAGAGTGTACAATAGGTATGCTCTTGCAGTATACTTTACTTTGTTCTCGTCCATCACCAACTTCCCTTCTTTAACTTTCTGCTTTGTGTTCTCAAACTCCTTTTTCAAATTCGTCAACTTGATTGATTTCAACTTCTTTGGTTCTTGACCCATGCCATGACTCAAATCATCCACATCTTTAGCAGCACGACAGAACTCTAATTCAGTCGTCTCTTTATCCCAACCAAGAGTTGATTCGACCAATTGGTAAAGATCCTCCCAAGGCATCGGGTCAACAAAATTCTCAGTCACGCTTTTCCCGGTCACACTAAGGTGTAAAATCTTCTTTGCATCTTTAGGAGTGATTGTCATCTCACCGAAGGCGAAATGAAATGTATACATCTCAGGATAAAATCTTTCGGTAAAAGCGGAGGCTGTCACTGAATCATATTCAGTCTGTGCATAACGAATCGCAGGCCAAAGACCAGAAGCATGTACTAAATCCACTACCTCATCAACCTCGAGCGACAAATCCCACGGCTTAGCCATCTGGTGTCTCAAATTTCGGATCGCATCTCTATGATCCTAAGAAACACATCACATGAATTGATTAGACACACTTGAAAAAAACGACAACTAAACTAGCTAAGGTTTAGACTAGAAATTGCCTCAGTCTCATAGATTTTGGCAGCCCATGAATGCTTGTAGCCAAACAACACCTTTCCTCCATCGAGCGGAAGACCCGGAAGTTTCTCCCCCTTCTTACGCTTGATTAACTTATCGTCAATTGGAATGTGAGCCCATCTACTCCGAGGTTTAGCACGCTGCTGCTTCTCTTTCACTTGTGATGGTTGTTGTTGTGGTACTTTTTCTTCTCTTTGTTTTTCTACTGACTGGTCACGAATTACAACTCCAGGTAAAAGGCCCCTTGTCTTAGTTCTCCTGTTATTTGCCCTCAGTTTTTTTTTATGCTGCCTTGTCGAGGATTAGGAGTTTCAGAATTAGATGGAGTTACTTCCATTGTCCCTTCACCTTTGTCACTAAGAAAAAAACAAGTAGAAAATTAATACTCCAAAATTTGGCTAAAAATCACATACGTTTGGCTCTATAGAAAAAAATTCGGTAGGGTGAAAATAGAATTCGGCTAAAAAAACTATAACAAATGTCACACAGAGATAAATTCACCTAACACGAGAAATAAAATATACAGCCGGGATGGAAATTCAGGAAATAAAAATTATACAATAACATAAAAACTTACCAATATATGCCTTTTCGGTCAACATGCACGACATTTGGTCCAGATACCTCAGTCTCTACTACTTCTTCTCCATTGGCAACATGGATCCAGAATCCTAAATGCGCCCGTACAGAAACATGGAAGGTTAATTAGTAACAGCGAATGTATTGCCCAGAACCAATTAAAGAATGAAAAAAAAAATTCACAATTGGCAGGGCAGAGATGAACCACAAAAGATGATTCAAGCTTCCAATTATACTCTGATTTAAACAATGTTATATGTATGAATTCATTTCAAGGTCAGGCAAAACAAAATAAAACAGCACGTACCTTTGGTACTGTGGAGGTTTGGCAAAATGCATGGGTAAAAGCTGAAGTGTTATCCAGCCATAAAGTATTCTCTAGTGAGGTACCAATACTAGCTGTGGTGGCTATACCAAATGATCGCTCTTGAATCTCTGCGACTGACTCCTCACACGCTAGTTGTTTATTGGTTTTCTCATCTAGCTTTCTATGTGTATGACATTGTTGTACCGGCATTGTAACTAAATTCCTCTCCTCGACGGATTCCATGAGTTCTATAGGCACCAACTCCTAAATCAACAAATACAACATTACATACATTTATTCATAATTTATCAAGGCTGATTTGGGTAATATATATTGCTGGTATAGGAACAACAAGCTACCAACCTCTTTAAAATCTTGTATTGAGTCTAAACAGAATTGAACTTCAACAATACAAGCATCATTCACTATATACCCATTGCTAGGATCTTTAAGCTCTTCTAACTTTATGAACTCATCAAAGCCCCAGTCGCTCTCATCCTTGGTGAACCGGAACATGTCTTCCGTATCTACATGTATATGAATACACAAGAACTAGCATTTAGAACCTGTAAGTTATCGACTGAAACGTATACTGTATGTGTGTAAATAAATATATATATATAATGCAAAAATGCTATCTCTACCTTTTCTTTTCTCAATGTGTTTCTGTTATTTGTTTGATCAACAACGGACAAGCAGAATTTCGCAAATTGCCATTCCTTACATTCAATAGCAACCACGTAGATTGACAAGTAACCGTTCGTATTACATCCCCTGCGAAAAGCCAGCAATCGCCTAACACAAAGATGGCAAATTTTGATTATTCAATAGAAATTGCAACATAGAGATACTAATAGTATTGCAGAGAAAGGGTTGGTCACATATACCATTTACGAGGACCTATTTTGAAAATAGGTGAGAAACGATTTTCATCATCCAATTTTGAAATGTTTTCAATCTTCCATTTAAATCTGGAAGAGGAAGAGACGTGTCTGCATGCTCCATTTGTACTGCAAGAAGCAATGAAGAATTAGGTAAAAAGATCACTTTGCAAAACCAACACTAGCTACCATTCATTTGGGGCAAAACTGTTGCCTAAAGAAAAGCAAAAGAAATATAAATGTAAAGAAATTTTTCAACAACTGTTGAATCGTGTACATACATTGCATACCATTTCTGGAAGTATTTTGCATTGAAAATGTCTAGTTCAATCTGTACTGAGGAGGAGGAGGAGGAGGAGGAGGAGGAGGAAACATTGGAAATAAGGCGTTAGTATCTAGCTAGCAACTACTGCAATGAAGATAGCAAAAGAAAATCAATGAAATGCACTAAAAACCATTAATACCTTCCGACTGAGAAATTCTCTTCACTCTCTTCTCCTGCTAGATTTTCTTAGTTCCCTTTTTGATTCTCTCAGAGAGTAACTAATAATCTCTCGTTGTCTGTACCATTTTCTTTTTCTTCTCCACTCTTTTTTGACTTGTTTCTCTTGCGACGACCACACTCCAACTTGTGCCGGAGCTGTTGATGCTGCGTATGAGAACTGGTGTACTCTTCAGATAGCTAATTTTTGAGCATATAATTAACAAGGATTCTTTAATTACACTGAGCTAGACCTTGAAAAATAAGGACAAATGACAGAGGCTGGACTGGCCTTAACAAAAAAACTCCAGGACTCGAGAACTAGTCAACAGAACAAAGGCTAGCTAACACCAACACCTCGACGACCTCGACCACAATGTCTCTTGCCATCGACTTTACTTTCTTCACCGGTTTCGATTGTAGAAGCACCTCGACGACCTCTTGCATCCTTCACTTTCGCGTCCTTACTGGCTGTGCTTGTAGTTGCATCTTGTGAAGAATCTCGAGTCCTCTTACGGCCATAGAGATGTTCGGCATTTTCACATGGCAAGTTCTCAATTTGTTGACGGAGTACGATTTGATCAGCAACCGTCATTGGAACTCCAGAATCAATTGAGCAACTCAATTTTTTTACAAGATGCTTAGCCCGTGACATCTATATTCATTTAGAAATAACAAATGTTTAATACTATCAAATCTAATAAAATCCACACAAAAAATAAAGAGAAGAACAGTACGTACCACTAATTCCAGAGCCTTGGACTTTGATACGTCTTCGATGATAGGATTCCTCGTGACCACCGCTGAACATTTTGGATTTACCACTTGAGTATGTGAAATAGTTTCGAACCACTTCATGTACATTTTGTCACATTGATCGGCTACGTCGAAAGGCCTTAACTCACTGATATCTACGCAATACCTTAGGCGTTCGTTCCAATGATGGGTGTCTGGTGCTGGTTTGTACTTAGGCTCAAATTTACTCTCTGATGATTGTGTTTGGTCCTTCAATATTTTGAATTTTTCCTCCCCAGGTACGGTTTGGATAAAACCTAGTTGACGCAGGACTCTACGAGGATTGTACATTAGGCATCCGTGGTGATAAAACAAAGGTCCGTTGTAAAAGGCGGTTGGTGACCTTGGGTACAATCCTTGTTGCCTATGTTCCAAGTAGGGGTCAAATGTTACCTGTTGAGCCGTCATTTTGTCCAAAGCCTCTCAGGGAAATTAATTCAATCCCTTTAGTCTTCGACTGAGATTTGGTGAAGGCATATCGACCTCCTCTAGGACTTCCTACCTCCCAATCTTTTTTAATGGTGGTGCCCAACTTCAAAGTTGGAAAGTGCTCGTAAACCCACACCTATGTCAAGACCGAATAATGAATTAGAGAAGAACAAATCCAGCATTAACAAATATTTGACTTATGATAATGACAACATAAGTTACCTGGAGCAGACCCACATTCCCTCCAATTTGGGAATATCCAAGCCTAGAGGCTTGTCTAAGGTTATGAAGTAAATATGACAGGCAAGCAGTGCCCCGTGAATACTCCCCAACCCTATGTAGATCCTTCAATAACTGCAGGAAATTGGCGTTGACAGTTTTTCCTGAACGGTCAGGGAAGATAACAGTTCCCAGAATGTATAACAAGTACGCCGTTGCGGTGCCACGAACTCGTTTCTCGTCTACCTGCTCGAGTTCCCTCGTCTTCCAAAAGTAATTCTTCAAGCTTAGTAATTTGAATTTTTTCATCACCACCTTACGCGGTTGTCCAATTCTAATCCCTTGGTCATTACGGGGGAGCATTTCGTCCATTGAATCTCTGGGTGTTCCTACAGCATTTTGGAACTCAAAATCCAATTGGTGGGACTCCCAACCTAGCGTCTCTTGCGCCAAAGCGTAAAGCGCATTCCATTCCAAGTCCTTCACAAAGTTCTCCTTGACCGATCTACCTTCTACTCGGAGGCCCAAAATTTGTTCGGCGTCATCAGGAGTGATTGCCATCTCACCAAATGGGAGATGAAAGGTATCCGTCTCAGGATAGTATCTTTCACTAAATCCTGATATAGTCACTGAATCATAGGACTCCTGGGCGTTCTGAACTGCAGGTAATAACCCAGATGCCTGCACAATTCGGATCACAGCATCACATTCCAGACTCAATGGCCAATCCTTCAATGACTGGCGTTTCAAAAGTCTTGGATTCGGCTTTGGAAGCTACAAAACAGATCAAAATACATTCACCTTAATAACAAGTCGGAAGAATAATGAAAAAAAATAGTAGCATAAATCATAGCATTGGTTTACATTATTAATTACCAACTGACGATAAATTTTAGCAGCGTACGAGTATTGGTAGGCAAATAACACATTCCCTCCATCCTTGGGCAACCCAGGAATAACACCATCCTTGGGTATCGGTATCAATTTGTCTTCTTGTGGAATGTGCTTTCCTTTGGGAGAAGGTTTTGTGGTTTTCTTTGGATCTCGGACTTGGACTGGGACTTCATCTTCTTCCATGTAGTTTTCATGATCCTCCTCCACTTCAACATCCCCTTGCAAGTCATACTCCTCGTTACCTTGTTCATCCACGGCATTTCTTGAGTTTGAACCGAGACCGATCCATAATGTTTGCTCCCCTCTGTTCCGAGAATACACGTGTTAAGTAAAAAATATATGAACCCGAAATTAAAGAGAAAATTACAAAAAATTTAAGCCTTCCTACGTTGTAAGTCATATAGTAATTCTAATATTCAGAGACTTTAACTAGTTTAATCATTTACCCCATGGTATAGATATCAGTGGAAGTCAGAAGGAAACTCTACCTTTGAACGGCTAAGAATTGTCCTTCCCTAGCTTGTTTTCCTTCTTGGTTTTCTCGTGTGAAAACCTCCTATCAGAATGGCTGGGACATAACATTAGAAGACCTTCCTGTTACCATACAATGTCACGAAAAATAAGTCAGCTTCATGCCTAGTTAGGAAAAAAAAGGAATAGATGAGGCGTTTAATTACTTAACAAGAGGAAAAAATTGGCGCAATAATCAACATAAAGAGATGCATCCTAATAATGTAACTTACACCATCCCACCGGCAACCTGGAGTGTCAAATGCACAAGGAACGTGATATGTATTCTTACAGGAACGTACAAAACAGCCAAGAGCTGCACCCTTTAACCCACAACAACAACATTTGAGCTTTGAAACTCTCGCTAGCTCGAGCTCCAAGTTCTTAACAGTTTTCCCAACATAATACACTTGAGGGGCCCTACATCCCCAAATATGATTATATGATACACTGAGGTTGAGATAAGATTAAAATCAAGAAAAATTTAACAAGAATACAAAAACTTACCACTCTGTGCATTTTCGGTGAACATGTTCGACATTTGGTCCAGCAGATACCTCATTATCTATTACTTCCTTTCCATTGGCAATATGCAACATGGATCCAGAACCCTGAATGCAAACGTACAGAAGCATGGAGAATAAATTAGTAAAAGAAAGAACATATTGCTGAGAACCACTTAATTAAGGAATGCAAAGAAACATTTTTGTCACAATGGACAAGGCGGAGAAGAACATTATGCTTAAGATACTTTAATCATCCTATGCTATTGTAATTAAAACAATATTATATGTATTTGTTCGTTTCAAGGTCAAGCAGAAAAACAACAACATACCTTCGATACTGTAGAGGTTTGGCAAAATGCACAGATAAATGCTGAATTGTTATCCAGACATATTGAAGTATAAGCTAGTAAGGTATCGGTATTAGCCGTGGTCTCTTGAACCTTTGCGACTGACACTTTATCCACTAGTTGTTTATCGATGTTCCCATCTAGCTTCCTATGTGAATCACATTTTTGTGTTGACATTGCAACTAAGTCCCTCTCCTCGACAGATTCCATGAGTTCCATAGGCAACACCTCCTAAATCACAAAACCAACAAATACAACGCATATAGTCATAATTTATCAAGGCTAATTTGGATAATGTATAGTAGTTGGTATAGGAACAACAAGCTACCAACCTCTTTAAAATCTTGTATTGAGTCTAAACAGAATTGAACTTCAACAATACAAGCATCATTCACTATATACCCATTGCTAGGATCTTTAAGCTCTTCTAACTTTATGAACTCATCAAAGCCCCAGACGTTCTCATCCTTGGTGAACCGGAACATGTCTTCCGTATCTACATGTATATGAATACACAAGAACTAGCATTTAGAACCTGTAAGTTATCGACTGAAACGTATACTGTATGTGTGTGTAAATATATATAATGCACAAATGCTACCTCTACCTTTTTCAGTGTGTTCTTGTTATTTGTTTGATCAACAAGTGACAAACTGAATTTCGCAAATTGCCATTCCTTACACTCAATAGCAACCACGTAGATTGACAAGTAACCATTCATATTACATCCCCTTCGAAAAGCCAGCAATCGCCTAACACAAAGATAGCTAAATTTTTAGTATTCAATATGATAACAAAAATTGCAACATGGAGATACTAATATACCATTTATGAGGACCTATTTTGAAAATAGGCGAGAAACGACTTTCATCATTCAATTTAGAAATGTTTTCAATCTTCCATTTAAATCTGGAAGAGGAAGGGACGTCCTCTGCATGCTCCTTTTGTACTGCATAAGCAATGGAGAATTAAGTAAAAAGATCACTTTGCAAAACCAACCTAGCTATCTTTCATTTGGGGCAAAACTGCTGCCTAGCTAAGAAAATCAAAAGAAAGATCAATGTACAAAATTTATAGACAACTGAATCGAGTACATACCATTTTTGGTAGTATTTTTTTGCATTGAAAATGTCTAGTTCAATCTGTACTGACCATGAAGAAGATGAAAAGATCGGAAATAAAGCGTTAGTGCTAGCAGTACTGCAAAAAATATATAAAGAAATGCACTAAAAACCATTAATACCTTCCGGAGTGAGATTCTCTAAGAAACCCTTTACACTGATCTCTTGCTAGATTTTCTTCCCTTTTGATTCTCTGAGAGAATAAAAAATGTCTTCTCTCGTTGTCTGTACTTTATTTTTTCTTCACTCTTTTTTGACTTGTTTCTTTTGTGACCCAATCAGTGAACTAGGCAGAACAGACCATTTCCCCAAACACATAAAGCGGGAGAGAAAATTGCACCTAAGCACGCTACCTGGCTGAGTAGGAACGAGGCCTAGGGTTTAATTTTCTGAATTTCTTTCACCATTCTCTTGCCAAAACTGAATGGACTCGTTTTAGGTGGCGCCATTATTTCACTGGTACGTTTGCAATTTGCAACTTCTAAAATCTGTAGGTTTATTGGTGTATCTAATTGGTAGTGCCATATTTTCAAGTAATACTTTTTTCCTTGGGCTTTCTCTTATCATCGCCCAAAATTCAAAATTGACGCGTCTGCTTGAATCAAGGGCCGAGCCGAGTGTTATGATGATTCAAGGTTGAATCAAGTTAGTGCCATAGAAAATGCCAAATGGTTTGGCGGGGAGATTGGAACCGTTAAATCTTAAAACTTAAAAAAAATAAAATCTGATAACTAATGATATAAACGCCAAATAGTTGGGCGCAAAAACGTAAATTTTGTAGACTCAACATTGCGTTCAAGTAATGCTTTCTTGAATTTGGTGTTTTCGCCACGGTTTTGGTCTTGAATGTCTAGAAGACAAAGCCTTAGAGACACCACCTACCATATCATATCTTTACATTGGCTGGCCTGTCATGCATCTGTATGTGTAATTGGAAGTAATAATTTTTTCTTTTTAACGACAAACTTATAATACGAACAGTTACACATGCAAAAAATAAAGATAAAACAATCTCTGCGATAAATTTGGAGAGAGAGAATGAGAAAGAGACTAGTTAGAACCCATCCCACCACCACCACCACCACCACCTCTACCGGCACCAATCCTCCCTCCTCCACCCATCCCCTCCTCTAATCTCTGCAAACATGCCTCCCCCCTCCCACCAACCAATCTCCTCCTCACCTATCCCCTCTCCCCCACCTATTCCTTTTCAAATAGATCGAAAATCGTTTACTTTAAAACTAAAGATAGTCGGTGGATTGAAAAGAAATGTATCATCCCAGATTATACTATCAGAGAAGGGTCCAAAGTCTGAAGCTTATGGGGCCATTACGATGAACCTTGCGACCAAAATGGAAACTGCTTTAGTGGAAGCGATCAAAGATGGTGAATCTGGTGATGGTCACTGGCACTTCTCAGATCATCCTGCATGGTTAACAATTCAAAAAGCCTTAAACGAAAAAGGATCATTCCTACGTCTTACGCTTTCACGTTTGGATGGTAAAGGTACACTTCGCTCTTTCTTCATTCCTGCAGGTGAATACTGTTCTGGATGGTCAGTAATGGCGTCAGCTCTACACTCTCTCCTACACCCTACATCAATTCACCAATCCAAATCTTTAAACCCACCCATACCACCACCGCCACAACCAAAACCCACAACCACATGTACCCCAAATCATATCAAATCAAAACCATCTCAAACCCCTCCTTATCCCCCATCACATCCCACTCCAATAGCAATATCATCCTCACTGCCATGTGATATGGTGTCAATTTCAAGTAAAATTCAAGTTATTGAAAACCCAAGCTCTTCACCCATACATCCAGGTTCTTTTATGCAGCTTCAAGATAAACTGGAAGATCACCTAGAGTCGATTGAAGTTTGGAAAAAAGGATTGGTTTGCACTGCAGCAAGTCCTATTTTTAATTGGAAAGGTATTGGTTTGGAGATTATGGAGATCGTGCAGACATCTGCTCCATTTGACATAATGCCTATTGATAACCTTAGAGCTATTATACTTTTTGAGGACCAACAAATCAAAACATTCTTCTCACAATCATCATCTGTTGCTCTTGAAAATAACTTTCTCACATTATCCCCATGGAAACCATCCTCTTTAACTCCCCATAATCATAACCGAGAATCATTCTTCAACATAGGTTTTCATGGTTTACCATTGCATTTATGGTCCTCCACCATCATTACTGCTCTTGCTAATAAATGTGGTGATTTAGTGGAAATTGAGAAATCAACCTTAACTCTATCAGAAATCTCAGCCGCAAGAGTTAAGATCAGAAAATTGAAAGGAATAAATGCAATTCCTAGATGGCTGAATCTTGAAACGGCAGTGGGCTTTGCCGGAATTTTAGTTCAGATTGAAGACGTGGTGCCCAGGGATTTGTTCTGGAAGTGGCCGTCGATTACAGTCGATCCAATCCAAGTGATGAAGGACAAAACAGAAAATCCAAAAGTAAATAAAAGAAGAAAAACGGACCAAGCGCCAACTTTGACTCATCTTAGCAAGTCAATTTCCTCATCAAAAAAGTCTGCAGAGCACATGGTTGCATTTAAGACACCGTTAATGAGTCTGCAAAAAGGTATCTTTGTTCCTAAGACAAACAGAAAATCTCGATTATCAAGGAAAAAAAAGAGAGCTAAGCATGCAATGGACTGGTCACCATATCCGACTAGTAACGTCTCTCTGCAGAAAGTGTCCAGCGCACATGCTCAGTCTCAATCAAAATTCAATGCATTAAATGTGTGTTCTGATCTCTCCTCAAGCACGAGAGTGAAAGGATCTTTTAAAATTACAGTTTATGATTCGGATCTAGATGATTCGGACCTCCCAAATCCACCATGGTTCACATCCCCACCATGGGACATAATCAATGCAGTTTCATCTCCATTTTACTACCCAACACATTTCAATGGGCCTGGTCCACTCCATCAACCCATTTCTATCCATCTCTCTGAACCCCCAACCCCATCTGATAATTCTAACTTGATTTCTCCTCCATCTTCTTCGATAATTAGTTCTCCTTCGGCTGCGAAACCTGATCAACTTACCAATAATAATCACCCATTTGTCCCCGATCAACATCTTAACACCTCCGACCTTATCACACCCATCTCAGGAAATAATACTTATGATATTGTGCAAGAACAATCTGTTGCAACAAATATTCCATCTACCCAAACTACTCTATCTATCACCCCTTCACCATCAGCTATGTCCATCACTTATGGGGTAGTGGCCCCAAATTGTGTTGTTTGCTCATCATCCTCGGATGGCATTCTTGGTCCTTGTCCTGCTCCATTATGGCTCATTTCTCTTGTTCCCTATCCAGGTAATGGTGTACAATTATCGTCAAATTGGATAAACCTGGAGGTTATGCGCCTCCTCTCTCTCGGGTCAAGCATCGGTATTGGTTTTGATGCCACACCTAACACCTCAAAGTCAATTTTGCATGCTCTTATTGCAAGAGATGGTCTCATAGACAAATTTAACTCACCTTTTATCTTCCCACCTCTAAATACCCATTCGGATACAAATTTTGCTTTATCTCATTTTGATTCAATTGACCCCAACAACGAGGTTCTCTATGAACTACCCATTGCATCTTTCAATCCCAATCTACCATCGGAAAGTATTGAAGACATCTTACCAGATATTTCGAACATTCTCTCTAACCCCGTCCACAATAATCCAGTTTCTCCATCTACAGAATCCCCCCCCTTATCCCAAGCCTCAATACCCGGTTTGAACCCTGCAGGTGTTTACACAAAATCCTCAACCAGTTTAGATCCCCTTGAATCATCTCAATCTCCTCCTTTTATCTCTGATTCCCTTGATCCCTCTTCTTCCCCCGTATCCCCTAATACACAAGCAAATATCCAGCCTTTGATACCCAAAAAGTTACAAAGAGAAATTCGAAGATTGGACATCAGTGTTCCTCCACAGTCTTCCCCGGAAGGCGCCATGTCTGCAAGGAAAATGGCTCAAAAGAGTTTCAAATGAGTGGTACATTCATGTCCTAGAATGTAAGGGGCCTGTGCTCCCCCTCCAAAAGAGCGGCAGTCAAGCAGTTGCTACAACTCCATAAGCCAACCATCGTAATTTTGCAAGAAACAAAAATGCCAACATGCACAAACTCAGACATTGTTGACATATGTGGTTCAAGATCGATGGGATGGACTTTTCAACCGTCCATTGGTGCCTCTGGTGGCATAATCATAATATGGAATCCCAATATAATTGAAGTTCTATCATCATTAGAAGGTGCTTACTCTATATCAGTTGAATGTAGATTTATTTCCACTGACTTTCGTTGGCTTCTCACAGGTGTGTATGGTCCTAATAACCTCTTTGAAAGAAAACTTTTTTGGAGGGAACTGTACTATATTAGAGGCCTTTGGGAAATTCCTTGGGTGATTGGTGGTGATTTCAACGTCATTAGAAGAATTGAAGACAAGAATAATCTCGGTAGAACAACTCGGAGCATGAGAAAATTCTCTCAATTCATTTCCACCCATGCTCTGATAGATCCCCCACTTATTGGATCCAGATACACATGGTCGAATGGTCGAGCATCTCCGGTCCTAACCAGAATCGATAGGTGGCTATTCTCAACAGATTTTGAGACTAAATTCCCATTCATTACACAATTGGAAAAGACAAGACCAACATCCGATCACATCCCGATAGTGTTGGACTTGGCTGATCCATCATGGGGTCCATCTCCTTTTAGGATTGAATTGATGTGGTTCGAGCATCCTTCTTTTATGACAAGCCTCTCTGAATGGTGGTCGTCTTTTACCTTCACTGGATCTCCAAGCACAGTATTCTGGAACAAGCTTCAATCTCTCAAACACAAGATAAAAGAGTGGAATAAAAAGGTGTTTGGTCTTCTTGATCCCAAGATACAAGTATGTCTACACACCATTGATGTTCTAGACGGCATTGAAGCAAATTTGGGTTCTCTATCACCAACTCAATTCATTAATCGTGCTCAGGCTAAAGTAGACTTCGAAAATATGTCGGTTCAGAAAGATATTTCCATGAAACAAAAGGCGCGAAATGAATGGTTGAGAGATGGCGATCGCAACACTACTTTCTTCCACAAGGTGGCATCTGATAGGAGAAGGTCAAATAGGATCAAGCAATTGTTCATCGATGGCAATATCGTAACGGAAAAAGATATCATTGTCGACCACATCACTGGATTTTATTCTAATTTATTCTCGGAAGAATTCCCCCACAGACCCAATATCGGAGACATCAATCTACCACATATCTCTGAAGATCAAGCTGATGCATTAGACGCAATGATCACCGAGGAGGAAATACTGACTGCTCTCAAAAGCTTAGCAAATGATAAATCTCCAGGTCCCGATGGATACCCCATAGCATTTTTTCAGAAATGTTGGGCCTATTCTCAAGTGTGACTTCATGGCTATGGTTCAAGAATTTTCAACTACGAGTTTCATGGATACAAGACACAACTCAACATTTATTACCTTAATTCCAAAGAAGCATCATGTGGAGACTGTCAAGGACTACAGACCAATAAGCCTTCTCACAAGTGCATACAAGATCATTTCCAAAGCTTTGTCATCACGTCTCCAACCTCTAATGACAAGTTTAGTTGATCCAAGCCAAACGGGTTTCATCTCTGAAAGACAAATCATTGACGGTATTCTAATTTCCAATGAAATTGTGGACTCAAGATTAAAAGACAAGTCTCCCGGTCTGATATGTAAAGTGGATTTAGAGAAATCCTTCGACAGAGTGAGCTGGTCCTTTTTAGAGGATGTATTACGGAAAATGGGCTTCAAAGCGAAATGGTTGAGTTGGCTTAGATTCTACTACGGCTCCCCAACTTTCTCAATTCTTCTAAATGGATCTCCTTTTGGTAACTTCTTTAGGGGTCTCCGACAAGGAGACCCGCTATCTCCTTTACTCTTTGTGCTTGTCATGGAAGGTCTGTCTAAAATTATTGATAAGGCTGTGGAGTCTGGTTTGTGCTCTGGATTCACAGTGAAGCAGGGGACCCCATCTATATCACACCTTCACTATGCAGATGACTCAGTTTTTTTCATCAATCTTGATTGGGAAGAACTGCATAACCTCATGAGTATTCTCAAGTGCATCGAGGCAGTGTCTGGCCTGAGGGTGAATCCATCTAAGACAAAATTAATCCAAGTGGGAATGGTTCCAGAACTTGAAGACTGGGCTGCAAGACTTGGTTGCTTAACAGAGAAGATCCCTTTTTCATACCTAGGTATGCCACTTGGAGCAAAATCCAAAGCAAAATCACTTTGGGATCCTGTTGTGGAGAATTTTGAACTCAGATTACCTTATTGGATGAAAGGCTTTCTCACTAGAGCTGGGAGAGTAGCCCTTGTAAAGTATGTTTTGTCTAATCTTGTTGTGTATTACTTCTCAGTATTCCAAGCTCCCATATCAGTCATCAAGTCACTAGAGAAAATTATGCGGAATTTCATTTGGGATAGCGGTGGATCCAAAAAAACGCATTTGGTCAAATGGGAGGTGATGATGAAACCAATTAAACTTGGTGGGCTAGGTATCAAGAATCTAAGATTAATGAATCAAGTTCTTCTCTCAAAATGGGGTTGGAGATTTGGTAATGAACGTAACACTCTATGGCACAACATCATTTGGAACAAATATGATGGACCTCAGTCCATCTGGGCTCCTCAAATTCCGTCAACTCCTTATGGTTGTTCTGTATGGAAGCATATCGCAACTCAGGATCAATTGGTGGTATCCCTCTCACATCTTTCAATCGGCGACGGTGCAACAATAGCTTTTTGGCTCGACAAATGGAACATAGAAGGCAATTTAAAGGAAATGTTTCCTGCTCTCTTCAAATTAGCAGGCCTCAAACAAGGTACAATCCGCGAGCACATTTCAAGCGACAACCGTTGTTGGTCCTTCCACTTTAAAAGAGCTCTCAAAGAACCTGAAGTTGCCCAACTTATGTCCTTATTGGTGCTCATTGGTGATACTCCCCCAACTTTGACAAACCATCCTGACTCCCGCACTTGGTCTCTCTCAAGCTCAGGTACATTCTCAGCCAAATCTACCTACAAGTTCCTCACAGATATCACTCACGACCCATCAACAGCACAGACCTCTCCTTTTCCCCCACAAGACCATATGGAACCCTCATGTTCCCCCAAAGGTCTGTTTGTTCTTCTGGACTGCTGCACTTGATAAGATTTCCACTCAAGATGCTCTGCAACGAAGAAGTCTCCATCTCGCAAGTCGTTGCCCACTTTGCTTGTCCGAATGCGAATCGTCGCAACACTTGCTTCTGAGTTGCAAGTTCTCTAGACAAGTATGGTCATTAATCTTTCCTAACCACCTCCCTTGGAACCCACCCTCGTCAGTTCTACATTTGGCACAAAGTTGGTCTGCCAATGGCATAAATGGTCCGGCAAAGAAAATGTGGGATTTGGTTCCAGCTGCAGTTTTGTGGGCAATTTGGAATGAGCGGAATAGAAGAATTTTTGAGCAAAAATCTCTCTCTCACTTCCAAGTAAGTGTAGAGGTCAAAACATCCCTTTTGACTTGGAGTTGTGCCTTTGAAAGAGATTTTAAATTTAGGCTAGACTTCTGCATCTTCTCGTGGGATAACATGTTCTACTGAGATAAAACTTTCATTGTTTACTTTTTTCTTTAGTTTTTCTTTCGTTTTTTCCGTTATATCTGCTTGCTGTAATTTTTTCTTCTCCTTTCAATAAAATTCTCCTTTCTCGATCAAAAAAAAAAAAAAATTTTGCAGATTCTTGGCAGCTTTCTGTTGACATTTACCTTGCCATGGAACTGGGGAACTCTGTGGTTCCTAGGGTTGGTTATTAGTCCCTAAAATTCCAAAGTGGATCATGGCATGAAAATGTGCTCTTTAAGGTAGTTTCCACATCTTGTGATTCATCATCCATAACATCAAGGCCATGCTTATTCTCATAGCTCATGAGCGCACCTAATGCTCCTACAAATCCTTCGTGCCGTAAAAACATTGTTTTTGCTGTACCTTTTGAGCTAAACAATCATGTGCATTGAAGATCAATATGTATTACGAAAAAATAAACTAAACTGTAGGTGTAGGACACTTACTGGTAATGAACTGAAGATGACAGGATCTCCAGGGCACATGTATTGTCCTTTATAAATGATCCTCCAAAAAAGATCCTCTTGATTCCATATAGGCGGGCATTCAAGGAGGCAATCTATCACATCATTAGAATATATCAGCCAATGATTATTCAAATTTGTAACATATTTCAGTACTGAAGTTGAGTCAACCATGCAAAACTATAGATCAATGTACTGTAATTTACCTGCGCAATGTTGAGCGAGAACATTTGCAACAGAGACAGAGATAAATCTTCCACGTCGCAATCTTCAAGTGTTTTATTTTCAGATATTGTCTTTCCAAAACTTCTGATATTCATGTTAGGCGGTGCATTCAACTGTTGCCAACCAAATAAGTATCAGACCTTAGACAATTCATTTTTTTATTATCTGTTAAATTGTATGTATATTTCATGACACCCGGTAAGATATTTTAAATTACCTTCTGCGCATGTTTCTCAACATATTCGCGATCACCAAAAGTGTCCTCGACAAACAAATCTATTCTCTTAATGTTTCCGCATTTACTCAACTCTATGATCTCATTCAAGCTGGAAGGAAAAAACAATGCGCAGATTCAAGTCCAGGACATAATTTTTCAGATGAAAGCACAACATCATTGCAGTAATTAGAGATAATTTAGTTAAGGGCCAACCTCTTGCATTTCGTCAACAACCTCCCGAGCCCCCAGCAAGTAATGCCACCAATACGAGTTCCATCAACTGCTTCATAATTGCCATCTCCTTCAATCTAACTCAGTCGTAATAAGGGAGGGTATGTATTAGATTATACATATTAATGTCATTTGGAATAAAAGAAATCGTAATGTTACAGCAATAGTTGGTAAAACACACCTTGAGTATGACAACACCAGAACCAATATTCACGTAAAGATAAGGGAACAAATCATTCTTGTCAGCAGCAACACTTTCCTTTTTTCCTCTGTGAAGGTAAACGCTTCGTTTTGGATTACCTGTTTCACCAAGTCAGTCTTGTAGTCAGAAGTATATCCAAAATAAAACAATTGGAAGTTCTTTTAGTTAATACAATGAGATTGTGTTAGTACTAAACCGGGGAAAAAAGAAGTGCTTTGGTGAACAGAAGATGAGTCAACCAAAATGCTCGTTTTTGGTAAAAACAGAAAACAAAACACAAATAAGCTGAATCAAATTAAGTTCATTCTATGCTAGGAGAAATGTATGGGTTTCACCTTAAGCAAGAAATTTGCTCCAATTGCTAAACAATCCATCTCATCTTCTTTTTCAACCGTAACACCAATCTTTTCCATAAACAAATCCGCAAACTTGTGTGCTCCAGCCCCAGTGACCTACTTACGAAGAAAAACATGTTTATTTTGAAAGTTTGATACCCCAACAGAATGCAGAAAATCAAAGATTGTTTGGTTATTTACTTGAAATCCAAATCTGTTGTTGCTCAAAATATTACCGTACGAATATCACATAAAGACATAATATATGTACCTTAACTTTTGCAGCAATTCCTTTTTGTTTGCTTTCTGGATCAGTTCCTGTTAACACAGAAAACTCCCTCATAAATACTAATACATGGTTTAGGATATTTCTTTGTGTTTTAAGGAATTAATAAGTTTGAATAAATGTTGCTGAACAACTTGGCAATGAAGCTGCTTGAATTTGATAAAATCCAAACACTGATTGATTTCCCTTGTCTCAAACTTTACAAAATGAAGCCATCCGCCATGAACAGGGTGACTTCTATGTTCCAAAGCCTTCATCATGTTAGTATTATCTTCATCTTCAGCCGGTGATTGCTCATGTCTCGAGAAATACACGAGCTTGATTAGTGATCCTGACAAGCACATCAGAAGATATATATTTCATTTACACCTAAAAAAAGTATAATTTGATACACACAAGGAGAACAGAATTTTATGATAGAACTTACCTCCAATGTCGAGAGCCAAATATGGCAAATCCTCTTGAATTCCTGTTCTTTCAGATTTTGGGTTGTTTTCTTCAGGAACATGGTGTTCGGATATTTCAGCCATTGTCTCTGTTTCCTTAGATTTCTAAATTTTGTTGAGCTTTCGACAGGTCAAGAAACTTGAAACTTAATAATTGAAACACAAAATTTGTTATATCTCAATTATAAAAAGAGGAGTGGTTACAGAAAGCTAATCTGTAAATCACATTTTGAATATTAATTTCGCCAGCTAGTTGACATTACAATAAAAAAACACTAGGGTTGAGTCGTTGACATTGTAAGAGAGGGTAGATCATAGAAAAAGAAAGCTCATGACTTTGTACAGGCGTTTATGTGACGTGAGAAATAATCTCGCTGCAACTTGTTGGTTACAGAACATATCACAACTTGCTGATTTGCCAAGGCATTCCTCCATTGTTCCCAATGCCAAATTGATTTGCTATATAATCAGCTCTATAAGTGTTGGCGTTATCATCTATTCTACGTGACAACTGAACAAAATTAACACTAGCGAGATTCACCATATAGATCAAACACACTCTTGATGTTCTTTAATCCTTCCTCAAACTTGGGAAACCTCAAGATTATGCTATTAATTGACTTAAAAAGTATTAGGTTCAGAAGAGCCTCTTTTCTTGATGGCCTCCACCATTTTCTTTTAAGCTTCGGATTTAGTCTCCTATACTTGCTAGATGTATTGTAACTACAAAAAGTGCCTTGGATTCGGTCAGAGAAAAAGACTTCAGAGAGGAACATAAGCAACAGGCACCTGAAATGAAATACATGTGAAGGAGCTCTGTTAGTGATGATGTCATAGCTGCCTCAACTCATTTTCTACAGCCAAAATCTTTATGGACCACTTGATCATAGCGAACAAAGAAAATTCCTCGATTCATATGAAATTGGCATCCATTGCAAGTATTATTCCCCTAATGCAATTGAATCAAAGTTGTTAATAGTACACAAAAACTATAACCTGAACCAGGGAGTTCTAAGCATGCAACACTTACCCCACTGGTACCAAGATAGCCTGCGAAAAACTGTAAAGTGAAACATATGACCGAAGAACATCCCAGAAAACCTGAGATGCTTCTCACGGTAACCTAGAATCTATTAAATTCTACCACATCAACCGGGTAGTTCTAACATTCTTAAGATTTTTCGGTAAGTAGATTAAGGATTCTTAGCTTATACTATGAAAAAGGAGCCACTTACAGTTAGTTGTCCTTAGGAACATTACGTGATAGTACTCTCTAGAAGTGGAAGAATGCAATCAGATGTCAATTCAAGGCGTATGTGAGACAAAAATGACAAAGATGAACTTTAAAAAGAACGAATGCCTCCGGAAATAGAAGAGGATAACCTATGGAAAGATCCATTTATTCCACAGGTTAAAGAGTCGTAGGACGACTCACTTATAATCATAAAATCTAAAATGTAAGAGACATTTTTTTTCGCACTAATGAAGCATGATTCTTGATGAGATCATAAATTGAGGATGAGGTCAGAAATATGAAGAAGGAGCAAAAGATTAAAATTTGGAAAAATGATCTACATGGTGATGTGAAACCCTCACTAATCCACCTCTGGATCCTCTACCAGGTCAGCCCAAATAGAGTTGATGCATACATTGGTTCCAAAAGCAGCATTTTGTTCTAGTTTTGCACAATTCTACCAAGAAAAGTAGGGGGTATTTGCTCAAACACTCGAGAAAAGGCAAGAAATTTCTGAATTTTCACATCCATCAAAAACCCTATCACATCATCATCATTCAAACAATCAGATCATCTCTGAGTGATCGAAAGCAAACCCAATTGATATATATTTCATGCAAGTCAATTTTTTAGAGTAGGAATCAATATGATGCATCCTATTCCAATATTAATAACCCTACCAATACCATGATGAAGATACGAAATTTTCTGTATTCATTTCAAATTAGTTAATTTCAAACCCATGAAAATTGATCTTTTCAGTAGTACTCCGAGTGTACAGTAACAATGAAAAGACATTAGAGAAGACACAAAGAAAGAATGAACATGGAAAGCTTGCCTGGTAATTCTTTCATGGCGTCTGATTTCATCAGAGTATCCGTAACACCAATAAACAAAAACATAGAACGGCATCTCCACCGCGGCCGCTACTTCTTTCAAGCACGAGTGTTGCAAATGGTTTTGCTTCGTTTGGACTTTTGATGTCTTTTAGAGCAACCACAGTCGCGACCAAATTTGGAGACTATAACCAAATTTGGTCGTGAATTCAAACACAGTGAGGGAGACTAAACCCAAATATAGTCCAGTTTGGTTTGAGACTACATTTGGGCACCGACACGGACTATAACCAAAAATGGTGGGGCGTAAGTGTAGTGAGCGCGCGTGTGTAGACGTAGATATAATATGCGTTCCGGATCAGGCGTTGTTATAAGTGACGTATGTCTTTTATTAGGCGTATGTTGAAGTAGCGCCTGTGTTGGGCGTGTGTTATTGAGTCGCCCAAGCATACCTTGATTTGATCAACGCCCCAGTCAAACGTGGATTGTATCAGCGCTCAACCAGCGGACGGATTTAATATCAACGCATGATATCAGGCGTTATTTCTATTTGCACCGCAGTAAACTTTAGTCTTTTACAGTTGTGTTTGAGCATTGAAAATACCAAACTTTTTTGGTCTTTGGTCTTGTTTTTAGTATTTGGTTGAGTCCATCACTGTGGTTGCTCTTAGCACCTGTCTTTGTGACTGGGACCGGGATTCACTGAGAATAAAAGAAAGTCGACGCCGTAGCACCCCAATCGGCATCTCTTTGTTAAATTCCCCGTGATCTTCGAGAGCCTTGTCCCTATTCACCAATTAAAAGTAGGAAAAGGCTTCACGTTGAAACCCCTTATTTAAAGTATTTTAATAATGGCTAAAAAAACCCTCGTTCATTAGCATTGATCATTTAGTTAGATTAGCTAGTCTAGGATTAGTTATTAGATTTGATTAATGATTTTGGATTATAGTTAAGAGATAAAAATTTTAGATTTTGATTCATAAAACAAAAATGAGTAATTTCAGTGAGAAATTTTAGATGGGTGAATTTACATAGGATGAAGAAAACCAAGTTGGTTGAAGTACTTTCAGACTGATTTATGGTTGGATTTTTTCCTTCGTAACCAACTGTAAGACAAATTTACGGTAAAAACCAACTAAAGATAAAACAATTACGGTTGGGTGGAAAAAAAAACAATCATAAATTTGATTACAGCCAGGTTCGTAATATAATTACCAACCATAATTAATTAAACTATTTTATACTAATTTTTCATGAATTCATTGGGTAATTAAAATATTAAATGTGGTTAATCAAAAAGCATTTTAGTTTGATAATTAAAGATTTTGGTCACGCACGAAACGGAAAATCAAAGAACTTTTAGTCCGGTAATTAAAGATTTTATAGTTTTGTTTGGAAATTTAAGACGTGATTAGTTTGGTAACTAATATCTAACTAAAGTCTTGTTTTTCTCTTCTCTCCTCCCTTTCTCCTAAAAGAAAAAATTCTTAGAGTTTCCTCCTTCTTTTTGTTCAGATCTAGTTCTTTGGGTTAGATCTGAGTAAGGATTTTTAGTTTTTATGAATAAAAATAATCTAACTTGTGTTTTTAGGTTTTGTTTTTATTGTTCTTGGTGTCTATGGACACATTTCTTCGTTGTTTGGCCGATATTTTCTTGGACGATTTTCTCTTAGCTTCAATAGCAATTCTTTCAAATCTTCATGGTGTTTTTTGGCTTGCTATTCTCGATTCATCAAGAACATCAACGATTCTGCTTGGCGTCGCTTTGGATTCATCTTCGATAAGAGAGATTTAGGGCACCCGCATTCGTTTGGATCTACAAGATTTTGGGAAAATACTCCATTTCATTTGGAGCATCTCTTCTTGAAAAAGGTGATTATCTTAAATGGTCGGAGTTGTTTCCGATTGGCACCATCATTCATCACTACTACATTTACAAAAATTGGATGTGCGGTTCATGGCTCTTTCTCTTCGCGATGTACTTGCAATTGGTGTCATCATTGTATTTGCTCCAATTGCTAGACAATCCATCTCATCTTCTTTTTCAACCGTGACACCAATCTTTTTCATAAACAAATATGCAAACTTGTGTGCTCCAGCCCCAGTGACCTACTTGCCAAGAAAAACATGTTTATTTGAAAGTTCGATACCCCAACAAAATGTAGAAAATCAACGTTGGTTTGGATATTTACTTTAAATGCACATCTGTTGTAGCTCAAAATATTACCGTATGATTATCATAACATATGTACCTTAACTTTTACAGAAACTCCTTTTTGTTTGCTTTCTGGATCTGTTCCTGTTAACACAGAAAACTCCCTCATAAATACTAATACATGGTTTAGGATATTTCTTTGTGTTTTATGGAATTAATAAGTTTGAATAAATGTTACTGACCAACTTGGCAATGAAGCTGCTTGAATTTGATAAAATCCAAACACCGATTGATTTCCCTTGTCTCAAACTTTACAAAATGAAGTCATCCTCCATGAACAGGGTGACTTCTGTGTTCCAAAGCCTTCATTATGTTAGTATTATCTTGATCTTCTGTCGCTGATTGCTCATATCTTGAGAAATACACGAGCTTGATTAGTGATCCTGACAAGCACATCAGAAGATATATATTTCATTTACACCTAAAAAAAAGTATAATTTGATACACACAAGGAGAACAGAATTTTATGATAGAACTTACCTCCAATGTCGAGAGCCAAATATGGCGCATCCTTATGAATTTCAGCCATTGTCTCTGGTTTTTTAGATTGGGTCTCAATTTTGTTGAGCTTTCAAAAGGTCAAGAAACTTGAAACTTAATAATTGAAACATCAAATTTTTTATGTCTCGATTATAAAAAAAGAAAAGTGGTTACAAAAAGCTAATATATTTTCAAAATTAATTTAGAAAGCTAGTTGACATTACAATAAAAAAACCGGGGTTGAGTCGTTGACATTGTAAGAGAGGGTAGAGCATAGGAAAAGAAAGCTCATGACATTGTACAGGCTGCAACTTGTTGGTTACAGAACATATCACAACTTGGAAATGATTAAAAACTGAAAAATTAATGTGGCCGGAACACTAGAAAATAAAAACGTAGAATGATGTTCTAATTGTCCGACCCGACCATCTCCACCAAAACTGCTACTTCTTTTAAGCACGAGTATTTCAAATGGTTTTGCTTCGTTTGGACTTGGATCCTTCACCTGATGTTGTCTTCTTTCCTCTCTTGGTACCTGTCTTTACAAATTCGATGAAATACTTAAGAGAAGGCAACGAAACAAATAAGGATTCTCATAGAAATCCGACTGTAAAACTCTTTGTATGGAAAGATTTCTTCGATGTATTTTATCTACTGCACATCATATATGAGTGTAGTAGCTACGATGAAATCCAGGTTTGTCGTTAATCTGATTTTTTTACCATGGAATTTTTTTGTCTTCGCACTCATTATTTTAACTTGTTTAGACCCAACCAGTACGAAAAAGAGGGGGTCTAACAACCATACCCAATATTTCGCTTAACAATCTGTATGGACTAACTCCAATATACTTTCAAGAGAATCAACTAGACAACCATACTCAATCTTAAGAAAATTATATTAAAGAGTTATATCTATATTTCTCAATTCAATCCGCAATCAGACAAATAAGAATTTGAATATAAGAAATAACTTGGACGATATCAAAAACCAATATCCAAGTGTCAATCAATTTAATCAACAACCAAAGGTTGGATTTACAATTGATTGAACTTACGCACAACCTGTGATATTTCAATTATATAAACAAATATAATGCGTAAAATAAATAACACGGACACCAGAAGTTTTGTTAACGAGGAAACCGCAAATGTAGAAAAACCCCGGGACCTAGTCCAAATTTGAACACCACATTGTATTAAGCCGCTACAGACACTAGACTACTCCAACTTCGGACTGGAATGTAATTGAGCCCTAACCAATCTCACACTGATCAAGGTATAATTGCGCTCCTTACGTCTCTGAACCCCAGAAGAATTCTACGCACTTGATTCCCTTAGATGATCTCACCCACAACTGAGAGTTGCTACGATCCAAAGTCGAAGACTTGATAAACCAATCTGTCTCACACAAAAAAGTCTATTGGATAGATAAATATGTCTCCCACATACAAACCTATGAGTTCGTTTCGTCTTTTGATAAATCAAGGTGAACAAGAACCAATTGATATAACGGACTTATATTCCCGAAAACATCCTAGAAATATCAATCACCTCACAATAATCTTAATCGTATGGTAGCGAAACAAGATATTGTGGAATCACAAACAATGAGACGAATATGTTTGTGACTAACTTTTATCTTGCCTATCGGAGATTAAATCTCGAGCAAATCTTAGAAATATAGTACTCAATCACGATAGAAAACAGCAAGATCAGAACACGCGACTACAAAGAAAATAGTTGGGTCTGGCTTCACAATCCCAATAAAGTCTTCAAGCCGTTAACCTATAGGGTTTCGTGAAAAATCTACGGTTAAAGGAGAATCGACTCTAGTCGCAACTAGTATCACACAAGAGGTGCGGGGATTAGGTTTTCCAGTTGCTACAGTTCTCCTTTATATAGTCTTCAAATCAGGGTTTGCAATTAATGCTACCTTGGTAACAAAGCATTCAATATTCACCGTTAGATGAAAACTTGATTTGACTCAAGATAATATCTTTCAGCCGTTAGATCGAACTTAGCTTGTTACACACAAATGAAAAGTGACTTCATTAAGATATGAGTAACCGTACCTAAAGGTGTACACCTTTTTTGGCTCAACAATAGTTAACCGAAGTTAGCCATATGAACACTTTCATATCAACCTCATTCATCTTAACCATAACTAGTTCAAATAACTCAAATGAAACTAGTTTTAGAGTTGTTCAATTTTTTATATTCTCATAAAAGTATACAAGACAGAATTGAAGCAAAATCAATTTTGATTCACTCGAATCAAGTCATGAACATTATAGCCACGGTTTGCAAAAGATTGCATTCTTTATTATTATAAATGTATTAGTTCATGAACAAATCGATTTTAGAACGTATCTTACTCAGGTATTGTTAGAACACTGCTCGATCGAACTCGCAAGTGTTGCTATCTCAAGCTTGTTTGCCAAGTTTAGTTGCCAAAACTGTAAGTCTTGATTTCTAGTCTACTTATAGCTAAGTTTTGGATTAGGATAGCAAGTGTAGTTGAGCTCTAGACTCCACGGCATTCATCATGCAAAGACGAAGAACTACTCAAGGAACTGGTGGATCTTCATCGACAAAAATATATGTGGATACTTGAACTTATTTATCACTCAAAAGTATATCTGTTATATCTCATATCTCGAGACAAAATTCGTATTGCTATATAGAATTTGATTATAAACATTTGTTATTTCGAGCCGAGTTTATCTCGCTTATCTATTTCTCGAAATATGTGTTGGTAAGCTTTCGCTTTGGCCAAGTTCATCTTTACAAGTGACAAAAGTCATGTTGATCATTTCAATATCTGGAAAATCGCTTTGATGAAAAATAGTGTGTGAATAACCTCTATTTAACATCCACTAAGAATGTTTCAATGATTGAAATGAGAGTTTAGAATATATAACCTTGAATGGATATAAACATTGTATGTGAATTCATACTTGTGTAAGTCCAAAATCCTTGAACCAAAGAATGCGTACTTTAATGGTTTAGGATGTCCGGAAGCTAAGTCTGCATACCCATACTGCCGAAAGTTCACATCCCTTGAATTTCTGCTGGAGTTTGTGAACGGGAAACAAACTCAATTTACTTAAGTATGCATACCGCTATGCATACTTGAGTGGGTTGTTTTCTAAAAACAGTTTATTCGTGAACTAAAACATTTATAAATTAAGGAATGCAATCTTTGCAAACCGTGACTATAATGTTCATGAATCGATTCAAGTGAATCAAAATCGTTTTTGCTTCGATTGTGTCTTATATACTTCTATGAGATCTAAGAAATTGAACAACTCTCTAACTAGTTCTATTGAGTCATTTGAACTAGTTATGGCGAAGATGGATAATGTTGATATGAAAGTGCTCATATGTCTAACCATTGGTTAACTATTGTTGAACCAACTAGGTGTACACGTTTAGGTACGGTTACTCAAGCCTAAATGAAGTTACATTTTATTTTTGTATAACAAGCTAAGTTAGATCTAACGGTTGAAAGATATTAGCATGAATCTAATTAGGTTTTAATCTAACGGTGAATATTGAATGCTTTGTATCCAAGGTAACTTAGATTGCAAACCCTGATTTGGAGACTATATAAAGGAGAACTCTAGCAACTGGGAAACCTAATCCCCACACCTCCTATGTGATACTAGTTGTATAATTTAGAGTCGATTCTCCTCTAAACTTAGGTTTCTATCGAGACCATGTAGGTTAACGTCTTGAAGAATTCATTGGGATTGTGAAGTCAGGCCCAACTATTTTATTTGTAGTTGCGTGATCTGATCTTGCTATTTCTATCGTATTGAGTACAATTGTAAAATTGGCTCGAGATTAATTTCTCCGATAGGCAAGATAGAAAAGTAGTCACAAACATCTTCATCTCATCGTTTGTGATTCCAGAATATCTTGTTTCGCTAGTCGATTAAGATTATTGTGAGGTGATTTATATTTCTAGGCCGTTCTTCGGGAATATAAGTCTGGTACATCAATTGGTTCATGTTCACCTTGATTTATCAAAAGACGAAACAAAACTCGTAGGTATTTCTGTGGGAGACGGATTTATCTATTCCTGTAGACTTTTATGTGTGATACATATTTTTTTATTAGAGTCTTCGACTTTGGGTCGTAGCAACTCTTAGTTGTGGGTGAGATCAGCTAAGGGAATCAAGTGTGTAGTATCCTGCTGGGATCAGAGACGTAAGGAGCGCAACTATACCTTGGATCAGTGTGAGATTGATTGGGGTTTAACTACAGTCCAGCCGAAGTTAGTTTGTAGTAGGCTAGTGTATGTAGCGGCTTAATACAGTGTGTGTTCAATCTGGACTAGGTCCCGAGGTTTTTCTACATTTACGGTTTCCTCGTTAACAAAACTTCTGGTGTTTGTGTTATTTCTTTTCCGCATTATATTTTGTTATATAATTTAAATATCACAGGTTGTGCGTTGAATCAATCAATTGGTAAATCCAACGTTTGGTTGTTGATTAAAATTGATTGATCCTTGAACATTGGTCTTTGGTACCATTCAAGTTATTTCTCTTTTATTCAATCAGGCTGCAGATTTATATTTGTTTGAGTGAGGATTGAATCGAGAAATTGAGATATAAATCTTTGATATACTTTTTATTAAGATTGAATTTTACTGTTTAGTTGATTCTCTTAAAAGTACAAGTAGAGTGCACGTGTGTTGCACGTCGGCAAACGCTAGCTTTTTCGTACGTATTTTCTTTTTACGCAAAAGTATGACATACTACAATACCATCAAAACTTCAACTCTTTAAGTCGGAAAAATTCCTTGCAGATTGATGAAACCCCCTGTTACGCAATGATGCTCATCATGTTCACCTTCTTGTTCTTCCTCTACAATCTATGATTAGATTAAGCATTCTCCAATTGACCTACAATGCATATATATGTGGCTTGAGTGATAATCATTCTTGTAGAATCATGCAGTAAGAATTACTAAGAGTTGTTATAGAGACACATATGCTTAACTACAAAGGCTCAGCAACCCTGAGTGTCTCGGTTGTCCCATAAATAAGTCAATTGTGATGTGACAGACCGACAGAGATCACCGCAAAACTCTAGGTTTGTGTTCTTGTCATAATTATATTCTTAGCAGTATGGCACTTTGAGAGCTGTAGATTTATGAGAGTGCACGTGCATTGGTGTACACTTTTTATACTTCCCCTATATCTACGTAATTAAGAAATTTTGATTGTATAATCATCGAACACTTCCATTGCAGAGTTAGTGCCTAGGCCTACAAAATAGTACCTCATAAATTAGTTCCTAGGCCTACAAATCAGTACCAAAGAAAGAGAAGTGATATAATTTATGAAGGCAACCAAACCTAGATAGGTACATACCGTACATTAAAGCTGGACCTTACTCATCTTAGTCTTTCATGATTTCTGTTTTCCACGTTTTGTTGCCTGCCTGCCTAGCTCTATACTGATTTCGCCTAGGCTATTTTGTAGAAACTTCACCTCATCCGTCATGTTTTATCGACGATTTATTTTTCCAACAACACGCTTTTCTCTTTCAGTAGATTATTGTTCATCGGTCATCATTTTTCTTTGAGTGGCAAAACCACTTTGGGATGTCTCCATCTGTGTTTCGAGTTATACAACAGGGTGCATCAAACCAAATTAATCCAAATCCAAATGCAAATATAAAAATATTAATGACAATACAAAATCACTCAATTCAAACCACCGTCTCTTGACCACTGTTCTTCAATAATATGGGTTTATTGTTAGAATCAAATATTTCTCCAAAAATGATATCATGCAAATGAGAAGTAAAGTATCAAATTAATCCTAATAATCTGAATTTTGTTTACATAATTAACAAAATCTCGTGTTTTACTAAACTGATGATTGCACCATCATCTTCATTTGTTTATAATTTATGTGAGAATAAGTAAATGTGAATTCTTTCTAACAAAATCACTTTACATGATTAGATCACTTTATATGAATTAATAAAGTTATTACCTAAGTATATTAACGTAGTCACTAAAACAAAAATGACTTTCATAGAAATTTCATCAAACATGGTTTGTGCACAAAATTGTCACAGCCATTCTCCACATATTAAGTGTCACACTTTTGAGATGGCATGAGAAACTTATGTCGAAATAAAAAAAATGAAGTAATTAACTTTTCAAAATCGAACACTAACCTGATAATAATGGTGATGAATTACTGAACTGAAATTGGAACTCAATTTGGGTGGTCATCAAAATCATCAATTGATTTGGTGCTGCCCTGGAATAAGTGTGGGGGAGAAAATGAAATAAATGAAACCTAATCAAAATTATACCAGTATGGTTGTTCGAAACTCGATTTGAAAGAGAAGATGAAATCAAAATCAAGTTGAACTAATCATTAATACTTTCAAATGTAAAAAAAATGAGAAGATGATGGAAGAGTACGGAAAGAAACGAATTGTTTATACTTCCAAGGGCAGATGTAACGACCTTGTTTACTGAATGACACGGCTGGTGTACGAAAAAAACTGCGGTACACGAAAAATACGTGCGGGAACCAAATTTCTAAGGGTTTTCAGCTAAGGCTTGCTTGCCTTAAAGAGGGGATATATTGGAGTTAGTCCATACAGATTGCTAAGGCCGAGTCTAATCGTGGTGCAAGACTCAACTTTCTTGTTGAATCCACGTCACCAAAAACCAATGCCCAACTGCAGTGAGGATCCAAGATTCTACGTCCATACGCGGTTTGAAACTGCGCAGCACACAATTAGAAACGGAGCATCATTTATCAACCATTAGATCTCCAATAAGACTAGGAATCCAACGGTCTATATGGTACTGATAATTGAGTTTCTATAAAGTAGTGACAAAACGCACCTAGGAACTGCGTTTGAGGCTTTTTTGATACGCAGTTTCTAACCGCGGGCCCGGATTACTTCCATCTTGGATCCAAGCAAAACTCCGCACTCTCTGGGAATCAAGAGAACAGTGCTCGAATAAACGACACTTCAACAGTCCCAATCTTGAATCTTGGGTGCCGTTAGACCCAGCCTAAGAGAAATATTGGGTGAGGTTGTTAGACCCCCGCTTTTTCAGGTATGCATACGGGTATGCATACCTAAGTATCCGGACTAAGTTTGGTTTATCCAGTATGCGAACATGTACGAAGATGTTTGTGACTAATTTTTATCTTGCCTATCGAAGATTAAATATCGAGAAAATCTTAGAGAAGATAGTACTCAATCACGATAGAAAACATCAAGATCAGAACATGCAACTATAGAGAAAATAGTTGGGTCTGGCTTCACAATCCCAATGAAGTCTTCAAGTCGTTAGCCTACATTGTTTCGTGAAAAACCTAAGGTTAAAGGAGAATCGACTCTAGTCGCAACTAGTATCATACAGGAGGTGCGGGGATTAGGTTTCCCAGTTTCCAGAGTTCTCCTTTATATAGTCTTCAAATCAGGGTTTGCAATCAATGCTACCTTGGTAACAAAGCATTCAATATTCACCGTTAGATGAAAACCTAATTTGACTCAAGATAATATCTTTCAACCATTAGATAGAACTTAGCTTGTTACACACAAATGAAAAGTGACTTCATTAAGATATGAGTAACCGTACCTAAACGTGTACACCTTTGTTGGCTCGACAATAGTTAACCGAGGTTAGCCATATGAACACTATCATATCAACCTCATTCATCTTAACCATAACTAGTTCAAATGACTCAAATGAAACTAGTTTTAGAGTTGTTCAATTGTTTATATTCTCATAAAAGTATACATGACACAATTGAAGCAAAATCAATTTTGATTCACTCGAATCAAGTCATGAACATTATAGCCACATTTTGCAAAAGATTACATTCCTTATAATTATAAATGTATTAGTTCATGAACAAACCGATTTTAGAACTTATCTTACTCAGGTATGCATACGGGTACGCATACCTAAGTACCCGGACTAAGTTTGGGTTCGCCAGTATGCAAACGGGTACACATACCTTCCAAACTCAGCAGAAATTCCTGGACCTGAACCTCACGCCATTACACGTACCGGTATGCATACAAGGTTCCCAGACTTTCACTAAACCAACCAGTACGCGTACGGGTATGCATACCATGGTTCCCGGATTTGGATTACATATATGCAAGTACGCATACTATGTTTATATCCAATTGTTCTAAACTCCATTTCAATCATTGAAACATTCCCAGAAGACGACAATAGTTGTCTCACACAAACCAAAATGGTAGAAACCACAATAGTAAGGAAAATTTTAATTCGTTTTTCATAAACCAACCCAGATATACATGTATATACATGAAAACAAAGTGATGTACTCACTTTGGCCCCAAAGCTCAATGCACCAAGCTTAAGAAAGCTTAATACCTTAATCCAACCTTAAACTATGTGGAAAACAAATCAAAACAAAAGAGTGAGCCACAACCAAATAAAGAGATAACGATACGATAACACAAGTATAAATAATGCCTAAATACAATTACGATAATATATCAAATCGAATAAAACATAAACAAAGCGTTAAGTTGTTGAGTACATCCAAATTGAAGTATCAAAGGTCTTACAAATCTAATACACAATCAAAATCATCTAAAACCAGTGATTTCACATTAATCTATTGTGAGGGTCCGAATAACCAATTGTCGTAGTTTATAAGAAAACTACCCTATCATCCCAGACGATCTTCCGCATGTCACCATTAATATGTAATTCCCATTGTGGGCCCGACAAACTCATCAGTAGGGTTCGTAACCGAAATAATGCTCAATGCAATTCATAAATAGTTCACAAATATCGATATATACGAGTATCGAACAACCATCAACAAATTATTGATTCATAAACCATGTAAATAACTTAACTTATATTTTCCCGCATAAAACGAGATCATAAATACATGCAAGTATCAAATCATAGAACTGAAAATAAATTCATAACTATTAACTATGTTGAAATCAAAGATATTGTACGAAAGATTCGTTTTAAACCACTATTATTCAAAACTTATCATGGGCTTCTCTTCAAATCAAAACTCAATAAACTTTAAACTTTAGAAGCTAGAAAAGACATTGTTTCGTACAAAAATCATTATCAAAAAGAGGTAATCGAAAAACTCAAAGAACAAAGGAAACATAACGCAAAACAAGAACATAGATTTCAGAAACTTCAGTTTGGACGGCTTGTGTTCAAAAATTTATGTAGGATTCATTACACAATGAAATTGAGTAATTATTATATCATTTTAAACAAAAAAGGATAATATATCATATAAAAATTATGAACAAAAACAATAAATTCAGGAACATGTATAAATCACTCCAGTAAAACCTGTCAGTGTGTTTGCTTCAGAAAAACTACAGATTTGATAGTTCAAACTTAAAAATTCACACAAGATTCATTACTCAACCAAATTCATTGGTTCTTAGCTCATGTTAAATAATAAAAGAAAATCTATTGTTTAAAAAATATAAGAAAATACAATAAGTTAAATAACAAGTCTAAATCACGCTGTAAACAACTGATAGTAAACATTCTGCAGAAATACAACAATTTTGATAGTCTTTACTAAAAGCTTCATGCAGGCTTCATTTATTATCAAAATCCGTTGATTCCTGATTCATTTTAAAGAACAAAAATCCTTCTTTCATATAAAAAATATAACTAAAAATAAGCGTCACATGAGCTGTGTGAGAATGTATCCCAAAAACAGGACAGAAAATTGTTTCAAAAATCCCTGAATTGCTTTTAAATTGAGCTTTAAGAGAAAGTAAAGATAATTCCGATATATTGAGAGTACCCATGGATAATTTCAGAAGTAATATAGTTTGAACATCAAACTAGAATAAAACTCTAACTTGTTTCATGAACCCTAGAATCAAAATAAAGAGGAACATGTATGAATTCTTTTTAAAACATCATAAATCCATCATATAGATTATCGTAAGAGTATATATGAAAAAGCTTGAGTTCAGTATGAAACCAAAAAATCAAATTAGCGAAAATCAATTGAAAAACAGTTTCAAAGAAGGATTTTCCCCATACCTTTTGTGCAATTGAAGCTTCCAAAGCAACCAATCAAACGATGTAAATAAGCTTCAAATTTTCAAGTTTAATGTACTGCTGGAGGAAAAAGAAGAATCAAGGATGAGAAGGAAGATCCGGTTTCTATAAAAAAATTCAGTAGAAATATATTTATCAAATAATATAAAATGTCCAAAACTCCCTTCTTTTAACTTAAAATAAACACACAACCAATACAAGTGTCGTTTTACGGCAAGTTCGATTATAAAAACTCTATTAATGTCCGCACACATTACGGGAAGGCTCACACAAAAATAAATATAGTTTCCTCAAACAAAATTCAAGTGTTTCTCAACCGAAACGCAACGATAACTAGAGTTCACGCTCCATACTGCGCTACTTCTAGTCTTCCAATCCAAATGGATTGGGATCGCACCCTAATACTTTAAGCACGGGTATTACAACGCTTGACCTCCAAAAATTTCAATTTTTTATAGTATATATTTGGTATTTGGTCAGCTCCATAACTGTAAATGCTCTAAGGGTGGTTCCTACGAAACCTGGCAAGAAATTCAATCTTTTTAGCCGGGTGAACTGGAAAATGGTGTGCACCACTATGAAAAAATACTTAAGCAGTGGAGTTTTTATTGAACAATTAAATCTTGCCGGCCAATAGACAAGACTCTACTACTCCATAATCATTTAATGTTATATAAGTGATTAATTTTTGCTTAGAGTCGTTTAATTAAGCGGATGCTTGAAATTGGTGTTAGTTGTTGAGTGGTGATTTAAACCCAATTTTAATTGTTATTAGTGATGAAGATACACGGTTGATATAATAAACGTAAATTTTGTTAATGGATTTAGCATTGTCTTAAACATTGTCCAGTTGTTAGTCGGTGGTTCAATTAGCGATAATGACATGTTCGTCAGAAAAGATTTTATCGCTCGGTAAAGACTCTGTCTTAAAGAAAAAATGACAATTTGCTAGTTTACATGTTGCGCTTGCCAATCTTCCGGCTCCATAAGAACAACTCTTATGAGATTTAATTTTCGAATTTGGTTAAAAATTGTTGGTGGGAAAACCTCAATTTTAGAATTTTCGCACTGCAACATAAAAAGAAACGCGCATTTTTTCTTAATCCGCGCGGCTCGCGAAATTGAAGTGAAGATGTTGATGGCTTATCCGGTGTCTTGTGGTGCATCTTAAGGCGCCCAACATATCACTTTGAAATCTCAATAAATACCTCATATCAAATTACACCTTCTCCAAACCTCAAATATCACATAAATCTCTTCAGATTTCATTTTAACTTTTTAAATGTCTGGACCCTTGTTAGTTCATCGTGCTCAGTATGCTCAAGAACAAGACTTTGCAATTTTCACAAATTATGTGTTACAAACTCAGCTTGTTATAGCATAAACATCGAGTGTGTATTTCTGACAGAGTACCCGTATCTCGAGTCGTCGTGCTATATGTAACTTATAATTAACCAAGAAGTAAATGACTTTGTAACTTTAACCATGAAAGTTAATTGATCGAAGTGAGGGATGAAACAGACACTCAGTTGGTAAGAAGGTTTGTATAGGAATGACAAAGATGAAAACCGATAGTTTGTATTTCAAATGTTTATCGAAATCCTTAAGGTACCGGGAAGGTTAAACCCTTTTTTTGTTGGACGTTATTTCTCCAATTACATCTTAATGAACATGTTAATTGAGTGATCAATTGATAATAAATGGTTGTTTATAAGCATATGTAAATGTAGTGTTAATTTAAGACTTGTATGATTTGGTTTCAACAAAAAACAATATTTTTCATTAATTAAAAATTAATATTAAATTACATTAAGTAGTAGTAGAATTAAAGTTACAAGTCTTACGATGTTAATCATCATTTTGTTTATCATTGTGATTATGGGTCGCAGGCCCAAGATAGTTCCACTTGTCAACAAAATTGAAAATGTTTTGTATTTTTGAAAACCATAAGTGGTTGGTAGAAACATTTATGAGGTTCATTGTGGTATAGCAGGATGATAACCTTCATTCTGGTTCTTAGTTGGAAATGATGCAGAAAAGCATCTCGGATTTGGTTGAATCACTTGGTGTTGTGTCACAACAACGATTTGTCCTTCAGTATAGGTCACTTATGTATCTCCCTTAATTTTTGTGCCATGACTCACGGTGGCTAAAAATATTGCCAGAAAATGTATGACCGTCAGGTTTTAAACTTGAACTCAACCAAACAATATAAAATCCATCTTTCATTCGAACCATCTACATGAAAATCCGTCATTTGTTAAATTATCCACCACAAATTGTTACACTCTAGCTTCGATTGATATTTAGTGGCATCTACAGTGTAATAAAGATAAGTATGTTCCATATTTTTCGAAACTATTAGCATCCTGGCTGGCATCCCTTGTGAAGTTATAGTTGGAAACCTTAAATTAAAGGGTATATTAATTAAATGTCCTTAGTTTTGACATCCAACAAATATACCCTTACACAACAATAAATATACCCTATCATTTAAAAACCTTATCCATATAAAAATAGATTACCTTAATACCCTCATTTATATAATATTTTTTTATTTCAAAATACAAAAACTTTCTTTCTCTATCAACTTCAACGCCACCATTCCACCACCACCAACAGCACCGCCGCCACCACCATCACTTACTAACCACCACCACCACTAATATTCCATTACTACCACCACCTGCGTCGCCGCCACAACAACCACAGTCGCGGCCACTCCACTACTGTTGCCGGCCCCACCACCACCACTCCGTCATTGCCACCACTCCACCACCGTCACCACTCCGCCGCCACCACTGTCGCCGCCGCCACCGCCACCAAATTTTGGTGTCAACAACTAAAGTTGATCCAAAATTAAAAGTTCAAAAATAACTTTACTAGTATATATTCAAGTTTTCGTGTATCAACAAAGAAAGTTGATCCCAATGAATGTCAACAACCAAAGTTGATCCTAAAATCTGGTGTCAACAACCAAAGTTGATAAAATTTCTTTGTTTAAAAAATAACTAAAAAATACTCCCAATTTTTTTGGGTCGACAATGGAAGTTGATCCCAGTGAATAAAGTCAACAACTAAAGTTGATCCCAAAATATGGTGTCAACAACCAAAATTGATCAATTTCCTTTGTTGACACAATAAGTAAAAAAATACTCCAACTTTTTTGGGTCAGCAATAGAAGTTGATCCCAGTGAGTGGATCAACAACAGTAACTGATCCCATAAAAAATGGTGTCAACAACAGGAATTGATCCATTTATTGGATCAACAACAATAGTTGATCCCATAAAAATGGTCAACATTAGGAGTTGATCTCATAAATAGTTGATATCATGCATTGTTGGTGATTTCAGTACCTGATATATACATAATCCCCAATGTAGTAGTCCCCAAATATACACAATCCCAATGTAGTAGTCCCAAAATCTGCTCCTGAAGCTAAAATCGTTGCAAAATAAGCCACCGCCAGCAGCTTCACAACACACCACCACCATCACCTTCATTACAAAATCATCCATCACCACATCAACAACTACCACTACCACCATGACATCCACCGAATGCAACGTCCAAAAACTAAAAAAAATCACTGTATGCCGACATAGAATCAAAAACCAGACCATTTTTAAATTAATAAGAATTAATCATGTACATACATCCTCTACCATCGTTGCCACCAGAACCACCGTCGCCGCCACCATTATCATCATTACTCCCCTTTTCATAATTCTATATATATTCCCTGTAATTCCTACACATTCATCTAATCATTTTAATCACAATTCATTAGAAGCATTAGAAGCTTCGGATTTGAACACACCCATTACTTTTCAGAAACAACAGGTTAATCATCTCCAACATATCCCATTGATTCACACAACATAACCATCTCGAAATTCAATTGACCTCGCCTGCATCTCTGTATATCAGTTTTGGATACGATTTGGTTCTCTAGTTCTACTTCAATATTCAATCACTCATACCACATCAATACCCATTCTGTCTTCTTCTTTCTCTTTCAATTCTGCCAAAAATCTTAAGCAATCACCCATCAGATCCACCTCCAATTCCTTCAAAATCAACCATCCAAGGCTGTAACAATTTCAATCCCATATCAATTTGTTCAACTGAATTTCATCTTCTTGAACTCAATCGCCCATTAAGCTCATCATTTACACTGTTTCCGATCAATTTTATCGTAGCAGCTCTCAGATCCCTTTTTTTTAATCGAATCAATCACATCGCCATCTTCAATGCCAACAACGACTACCAATCATTCACAGACTTTTCTCAAAACTTGATTTCAAAACTCAAAAAATAAAACCTGCATTTCTTTGGATCTGATTTTAAAAATCAATTATAGAAGAAGAAGAAGGTTTCATATGTTACTGATACTTCTCGATTGTCGGCGGAGAATGTAAGAGTATTTGCAGAGGCGGTGACGATGGAGATGCTGCTAGTGATGGTGGAGTGATGGAGATGGATATTTCGCTGCTAATTAGAAATGAAGAAGAAGGAGAAGAAGAAGAAGAAGGAGAAGAAGAAGAAGAAGAATGAGAAGAAAGGGAAGTAAGTAGGGATATATAAACGATAGAAGGGCATATTTGGAATAAATAAAACCTTAATGGACCCCTGAGGGGATTAGGGATGGAGAGGAGTATTTTTATTGTAGGATAAGGGTATTTGTGAAGCCCGTGAAAAGGAGCTACATTTATATAATTACCACTAAATTTAATCAAGGCGTATTTCATGAAGATGGTGAAAATTTTCCATTTGTGGGGTTGGTCATTAAGCATGGTTCATATGGACGTGGTTGGTTAGGAATGACAGATGTATCATGTCTTATCCGATATAATATCGCCATATTAAATCCATAGACGTGAATATTATGAATATCAATTATCGGTTTCACAATTATCTAAACCCACTTGAGATACGATGCTTCAGTAATATGCATTTGAACGTTTTATTCATGTCGAACCCATGGCGCCTATCGGAAGCTATATGATGCAGAGATCTCATTTAAAAATTACTTTGTAACTAGAAAAGTAGTCTTTTCTAAAATACCAAGTATCTCCATTCGATAATGGGGGTAACAAAAACAACTCCTCGTAGTGAAAAATCCAGAAGAACTTGTTCCTCATGGTCTGATAACTCATCATAACTGCTCAAGGATGAACAATAACATTTTCGAATCTCCTTGTAATTTGTTAGTATCTTTGAGAAATAATAGAAAAGATTTCATCGTCACTGGTGTTCTTATCCCGGTTGCACTTGAAGTTCATGTATATTGGAGCTCTTTGGGTTTTATCTTTAAAAACCAATTTACTAACATGGAAGTAGGTATTCCACCAACACTGAAAGTAAATTCGTAATTTAGTACTTGACCATTTTTTTATTCAGTAAATTAATCAATTTGTAAAACATATTTTAGATATTTACCTTTATGATCGAGGTTGAAACCAGTGAAGTTTGTGAAAAATAATCAATTTGTATATGTAACCAGTAAAGTTTGTGTCCCCTTTTGATGTTGTATCGAGGTCGTATGATATTTCTATTAAAATTTCACACCCCAATCATAATATGGTGCAACATCCAAATTTTGTAACGTTTCAAGCCAACCAACTCTTGAATTACTTGTTGAGTTAGGAAAGAACGTTTGACCCAATAACTGGATCACAAACACTCTTTCGATTTCATCATATTCAACTTCATTATTTGAGTCCTCCTTGGATAGTAGGAAAGTCTTCAATGTTGAACTATGTATTCCACCCCCTTTCAAAACTTTATGATCATTCTTACATCAGATGCCAAATGATAGACATATTTTTGTGTCTGATTTGTCTTGGTTTCATATACTGGTACTTATTATGGTGTTTTATGTGTGTAGGTGAATGTTTTTTTGGGAAATAAACATTTTTGGAAAAATTTGCTCAGAAAAGTAATAAAGGCAATTACTAAAGACACCCATGGATAACTGCTAAAGAAACCCTAGCAGAGGCAGATGATAGGGGCACTCCAGTTTCTTCTCAAAACTCAAATTGAAATTTGGCGGGGAAATTTTACAACGTGCACGCAGAATTAGGGATCAAATTTTGGTACTGCTTGGGAGAGATTCAATCACAGATTTCTCTTGGGATGGACTTGATTGAGCTAAACAGGAAAGGTATAGTTGTTTGATTCGACTAAATTGGGGTGGATCATCAAGTTATATCAAAACAGAGAGGATATATATTCTCAGGTTTATTTATGGGAAGTATGTGTTGTAATTGGAAGTTAGTGTATGGCTGGAGAGAGTTGGACGTGATCTAGAAGGTGTTCTCAATGAATTTGGATAAATTTGACAGCTGCAAATGCATGAAGAAAAGTATACATCTATGAACTTCAGAGAAGTAAATGGGGATTATATGGAGTTATTGAGAGAGATTTTGGTGCTGGTGAGGTATAAAAAGGTTTTCGGGATGTCATAGAGAGGATACAAAGAGTTTGGGAGAGAAACAAAGTAAAAATCATTGTAGAGAAAAAATTTATGATGCTGCAGAAGAGGAAGAACACGAAAAACATTATCATCCCAAGACACTTGTTAAAACACCGTTATCTTTTCTCAGCGAAACAACGGTCACTTCTGCGACATTCTTCTATGTGACAGTGAGTTGCAACGCTTATAAACGTTGCGAATTCCCGGTTTTATTATGTTTTTCTCTTTTCCCCATCTTTGTAAACACCAATTGAACAATGAAAAATCATTTTGAGCATGTTACCAACATGAGGAGCTAAACCCCATTACTGAAGCGACAGAGGAAGCTATTTTACCAATAAAAAAAGTGATATTCCTTATTTATTTAATTTATGCAATTATGATTTTTATTGATGGTATATGCTTAGCATAGGGCTTTGGATATCTCGTGATTTCGATTTACAACTGTTATTCTAAAAATCTACTTGTTGCAATATCTTAAGAATCAAACTGAATTGATGAATTACATAATTATAATTATTGAATTAAATTATTTTGGTAATTGGTAAATAGTGAAATCTTAGCCTCAATACTCTTTCAATCTTGATATCATATTTGTCTAAGTTTTTCTATTTTTAGTTTTAAAATTAGAACTAAAATCAACTTTTACAAGCATGAGTAAGGAACACTTTTTTATCACTATAACAACCACATAAAAAACGAAAGAATTGTCTTTCATTTTTGGCTTGCCACCCACGGGGTTCCCACAACACTTGATATTCTACAAATGACATCAAATAAAGGTGGTAACTCCTATAACAACAATGTATCATTAATTGTTTTGACTTAATCAACAACTATATTCGGTGAATCAAACTCAACAACTTGATTTTGATATCAATCGGCGTTTGTAGCAGGCGATAATATTCTTCCATCGTTTCGATATTTTTATCCTTATGATATTTATGATGCTCTTCATTTTTATTTAAAATATTTGGAAGTTAAGAGTGGAGTGACGTGAGTGTAAATGGTTAAAATGGGAGGAATTTATATTGTTCAGAAAATAGTGCCTGAAAACATGGAGGTACCAAAATACACCACCAACTTTTTCTTAGGCAACCTGTATGGACTAAACTCGAATACAATTTCGAGAGTTCAACTTAATGAATCTCAATCAAGGAATTATATAAAGAGCTTATATCTCTTTCTCTCACAATTAGAATGTTTATAGAACCAAGTCCATGAACCTAATTATGTGTGAGAGTACTTGGACGATTTCAAAGATCAATATCCAAAATCAATCAAGTCGTATACAGGAACTGGTCATAGTGCAGAAGAAAGTCTATCGTCAGGTGGATCAGATCTATCTAGTCCATTCGGTAAGTCAGTTCTGCCAGGTGATAAAGGAAGTTCTTGGAAGGTGGGTCAATAAATTCAGGAGAAACTGGGTCTGAGTTCGGTTGGTCGATAAATATGGATATATCTACTTTGATTGATTAACGTACCACCTGTGATATTTCAATGATAAAGATAAACAATATAGAATGCATAAAAGAAATAACATAGACACCATAAATTTTGTTAACGAGGTAATCGCAAATGAAGAAAAATCTCGGGACCTAGTCCAGACTTGAACACCAAACTGTATTAAACCGCCAAAGACACTAGCCTACCATCAGAACTTCAGACTGGAATGTAGTTGAGACCAAATTAAACCGTCACAGCAATTCAGTTACAGTCGCGCTCCTTACACCTCTTGAATCCCATCATGACTACGTGCGATTGATTCCTTAGTTGACATCCTTTACATCCTAAGAGTTGCTTCAACTTAATTTAAGACTTTAAACCAATCTGCCTCCCACAGATAATCATATATGTGATTTCGGTTTTGATCAAAGATCTGAAAAGACGAGGGTACCCAAATATACCTCAATCTAAAACTTTTCCACCTATAAGTCATTTCTCCGAACGTGATTGTCTATGGACTGATTCGAGATAATACAACTAATCGGTTCACATTTCGTGTGATCGTCTATGGATACGAGATCGAGACAACGCGACAACAAGATTAAAAAAGCGGGGGTCTACAACACACCCAATATTTCTCTTAGCAATCTGTATGGAAAAACTCTAATATACTTTCTAGAGAATCAACTAGACAGTCAGACTCAATCTAGATAAAAAGTATATCAAAGATTTTATATCTCAATCTCTCGATTTGATATACATTCAAGCAAATAGAAATCTGCGAGTCATCAAATACTAGAGAGATAACTTGGATGGTACCAAAGACCAATATCCAAGTGTCAATCAATTTAAATCAACAACCAAAATGTCGGATATTCTAATTGATTGAATAACGCACAACCTGTTATATTTCAATTATATAACAAAATATAATGCGAAAAAAAAATAACACAGACACCAGAATTTTGTTAACGAGGAAACCGCAAATGCAGAAAAACTTCGGGACCTAGTCCATATTGAACACACATTGTATTAAGCCGCTATAGACACTAGCCTACTCCAAACTAACTTCGGTCTGGATTGTAGTTGAACCCTAACCAATCTCACACTGATCCAAGGTACAGTTATGCTCCTACGTCTCTGATCCCAGCAGGATACTACGTACTTGATTCACTTAGTTGATCTCATGCAAAACTAAGAGTTGCTATGACCCAAAGTCGAAGACTTTAATAAACAAATCTGTATCACACAGAAAAGTCTATGGTAATAGATAAATCCGTCTCCCACGAATATACCTACGAGTTTTGTTTCGTATTTTGATAAATCAAGGTGAACAGGAACCAATTGATAATCCATACTTATATTCCCGAAGAACATCCTAGTATTATCAATCACCTCACAATAGTCTTAATCGACAGAGCGAAAAAAGATATTGTGGAATCACAAACGATGAGACGAAGATATTTGTGATTACTTTTTATCTTGCCTATTGGAGATATAAATCTCAAGCCAATGATTACAATTGTACTCATACGATAGAAACAACAAGATCAAATCACACAACTACGATAAAGTAGTATCGGTTTGGCTTCACAATCTGAATGAAGTCTTTAAGTCGTTAACCTGTTTAGAAGAAGAAACCAATGGTTAAAGAAGAAACGACTCTAGCTTAACACAACTAGTATCACACAGAATGTGTGGGGATTAGGTTTCCCAGTTGCTAGAGTTCAGCCTTATATAGTCTTTCAAATCAGGGTTTGCAATCAATGTTAGCTTGGTAACAAAGCATTCAATATTCACCATTAGATGAAAACCTGATTAGATTCAAGCTAATATTTATCAACTGTTAGATCGAAAACATAGCTTGTTATACACAAATTAAATGCACGTTTCTAGGCTTGTGTAACCGTACCCAAACTTGTACATTAGTTCGTTCAACAATAGTTAACCAAATGATATCCATATGATCACTTTCATATCAACCATATTCTTCTTCACCATAACTAGTTCAATTGACTCAAATGAACTAGTTAGAGAGTTGTTCAATTACAAGTAAATCTTATGTACTACACAAGATATAATTGAAGCAAAAACAATTTGACTCACTTGAATCGGTTCATGAACATATAGACACGGTTTGCAATTGCATTCCTTAGTTAATATGAATAATTTCACAAACATCGTTTTTAGATATAACCTACTCAAGTTCGCGGACTGGTTCGCGGACTTAAGTTCCCGGATGGATTTCACAAACTCCAGCAGAAATTCTCGGGTTTGAGAACTTCGCCAGTTCGCGGACTTAGCTCACGCACTACTCCGGTGCACTTGATCAACAAAGTTCGCAAACTTCGGTTCAAGGAATAAGGACTTATACATATATGTGTTTCCACAACAATGCTTATATCCTCCAATGGTTATATAATCTAAACTCTCATTTCAATCATTGAAACATTCTCAGAGGACGTTATATAGTTGTTACTCACAAACCATTTTTTGTCAGAGCAATTTTCAAAGTGATTGAAACATAACGTGACTTTTGTCACTAGGTAAAAATCAACTTGGATAAAGCAAAAGCTTACCAACACATATTTCGAGAAATAGATAGGCGAGATAAACTCGGCTCAAAATACCAAATATGTATAATCTAAGTCTATATAGCAAAACGACTTTTGTCTCAAGATAGGAGATAAATATACTTTTGAGTGATATATAAGTTCAAGTCTCCATATACCTTTTAGTCGATGAATATCCACCAGTTCCTTGAGTATTCCTTCGTCTTGTATGATGATTGCCATGGAGTTCTTGAGCTCAACTACACTTTTTATCCTAGTCCGAGACCTTAGCTATAGTAGACTAGAAATCAAGACTTATAGTTTTGATCACTAACATTGACAAACATGCTTGAGATAGCAACGCATGCGAGTTCGACCGAGCAATGATCTAACAAAGATAACTTGCGTGATTGACTATGGATACAAGATCGAGACAATACAACAACGAAGTATGATTACTTGATAATAGGTTCGGACTTAACCAAACACAATAGGATTGCTATCGAGTAAATAAGAATTATTGTTTGTGTATTTTACTTCTAATTATAATAAAACAATTGCGGAAATAGAAAAGTAAAATACACAACAAGATTTTGTTAACGAGGAAACCGCAAATGCTGAAAAACTCCAGGACCTTGTCCAGAATTACATACTTTCAGAATTAAGCCGCTATACAAAATCTAAACCAACTTCGTATAGTTGAGACCAAGCAACTAAATCTATAGTTCACCTAGTTCCCTCAGTATCCCTGCGCCTCCAACTTGTAATAAGTCACACACTTGGAACAATTCCTTTGGTTCGTATTCTAAACAGTAAAGGAACAACAATTCTGTTTGGTAACAACTCTTTTCAAACAACGTGATATGAGTTTGAAAAAAGGCTCTTCCGTTTATCCCAATAAACTCCTTCGTTAGGTTCTTAGATCTATCTATTCAACAACTACCAAAGTAATTGTTTAGACTATACAATCAATACTATTAATTAATCACAAAGAAATGTATTGATGATGATCTGCTAAACTAATCAATAAAGGTTATCACAAAGATAAATCGATTATAGTTGGATCCCCAGCCGATCAAGTTTTGTGCACACCAAAGATTATGAACTCATGTTAGAGCACTGCTCGGTCGAACTCGCATGTGTTTCTATCTCAAGCATGTTTGTCAATGTTAGTGGTCAAAACTATAAGTCTTGATTTCTAGTCTATTATAGCTAAGTCTAGGACTAGGATAAAAAGTGTATTTGAGCTCAAGAACTCCATGGTTATTATCATACAAGACTAAGAACTACTCAAGGAACTGGTGGAACTTCATCGACTAAAATGTAACTTGTCTATCACTCAAAAGTCTATCTACTCTATCTCATATCTTGAGACAAAAGTCATTTTGCTATATAGACTTTGATTATACGCATTTGATATTTCGAGCCGAGTTTATCTCGCTTATCTATTTCTCGAAATATGTGTTGGTAGGCATTCGCTTTGGCCAAGTTCATCTTTACCTAGTGACGAAAGTCATATTATGTTTCAATCACTTGAAAATGGCTTTGACGAAAAATGGTTTGTGAATAAAAACTATATAACGTCCTCTAAGAATGTTTCAATGATTGAAATGAGAGTTTATATTACATAACCATTGTTGGATATAAGTATTGTGTGGAAACACATACATGTATAAGTCCTTATTCCACCAAAGTATGCGTACTTTGCTGCTTAGGAAAACCGGAACAGAGTCCACGAACCCAGTCCGCGTACTGGCGGAGGTTCTCTTCCCGAGAAAATCTGCTGGAGTTTGTGAGCTATTTACAAACTTATTCCGGGTACTTAAGTCCGCATACTTAGTTTGATTATTTTCTAAAAACGATTATTCGTGAACTTATAATTATATTAACTAAGTAATGCAAGTTTGCAAACTGTGGCTATAAAGTTCATGAATCAATTCGAGTGAATCAATCGTTTTTGATTCGATTGTGTCTTGTATACTTCTATAAGATCTAAGCAATTGAACAACTCTCTAACTAGTTCATTTGAGTCATTTGAACTATTTATGGTAAAGAAGAATATGGTTGATATGAAAGTGATCATATGTCTAACCATTTGGTTAGCTACTGTTGAATCAACGAATGCACATGTTTGGGAACGGTTACACAAACCTAAAACGTGCATTTCATTTGTGTGTAACAAGCTAAGTTTCGACTAACGGTTGAAAGATATTAGCTTGAATCTAATCAGGTTTTCATCGAACGGTAAATATTGAATGCTTTGTTACTAAGCTAACATTGATTGCAAACCCTGCTTTAAAAGACTATATAAGGGAGACCTCTAGCAACTGGGAAACATAATCCCCACACCTCATGTGTGATACTAGTTGTATAAGCTAGAGTCAATTCTCCTTTAACCTTAGGTTTCTACCGAGACCCTGTAGGTTAACGACTTGAAGACTTCATTGGGATTGTGAAGCCAGACCGATACTACTTTCTTGTAGTCGTGTGATCTGATCTTGATGTTTCCATCGTATTGAGTACAATCGTAACGATTGGCTTGAGATTGATATCTCCGATAGGAAAGATATAAAAGTAATCACAAACATCTTCGTCTCATCGTCTGTGATTCCACAATATCTTCTTTCGCCGCGTAGATTAAGATTATTGTGAGGTGATTGATAATACTAGGTTGTTCTTTGGGAATATAAGTCCGGGTTATCAATTGGTTCCTGTTCACCTTGATTTATCAAAAGACGGAACAAAACTCGTAGGTGTTTCCAAGGGAGACAGATTTATCTATTACCGTAGACTTTTCTGTGTGATACAGATTTGTTTATTAAAGTCTTCGACTTTGGGTCGTAACAACTCTTAATTGTGGGTGAGATCAGCTAAGATAATCAAGTGCGTAGTATCCTGCTGGGATCAGAGACGTAAGGAGCGTAAATGTAACTTGGATCAGTGTGAGATTGATTTGGGTTCAACTACAGTCCAGACCGAAGTTAGTTTGTAATAGGCTAGTGTCTGTAGCGGCTTAATATAGTATGTGTTCAATCTGGACTAGGTCCCGGGGTTTTTATGCATTTGCGGTTTTCTCGTTAAGAAAATTATGGTGTCTGTGTTATTTCTATTTTCACATTATATTGTCTATCTTTATAATTGAATATCATAGGTTCTGCGTTAGACTCAATCAATTAGAATATGCAACCTTTGGTTGTTGATTTACATTGATTGATACTTGAACATTGGTATTTGGTACAATTCAAGTGTTTTCTCTTGTATTCAATTAGACTCACATATTTCTATTTGCTTGAGTAAGAATTGAATCGAGAAAGAGAGATATAACTATTTGATATACTTTATTAAGATTGAGTCTAGTTGATTCTCTTGAAAGTATATTAGAGGTTGTCCATACATATTGATAAGCGAAATATTGGGTGTGGTTGTTGTACCCCCTCTTTTTCAATTGGTATCAGAGTAGGCAAACACGTTTAAAGACCTGATAAGTATATGTTTGTAGCGAACTAACTATATGGACAGTAAAGTCTCTAGAAACGCTTCACCAGGATTAAAAACCAATCGTAGAAGAAGTTCTGATAAACTGGTTATTCTCCAGAAAAAGTTGGATGAACAAATCCGGATCAAATTTGATCTTGCTGCGGAAATTGCAATACTTAAGGATTTGAAATCTATCAAAATTCCTTTGATGGATTTGAATAACTCCAGTTGTTCTTCTATGAAGAACAGTCGTAAGTCAGATGATAAACAACATTCAAATATTGTGAAAACTGATATGACTCAGAACTGCTCAGACGAGCTTAAATGTGTTGGCCCATGTTTGTTTTGTGATTCCTCCAATCACTTTCAACTTACTTGTATGTCTTTCCAAAAGATCCTGAAAGTTGCAAGTAATCTTCATAAGAAAACTAAACAACGGGTTGCTTCTCTAAGAGGATGTACAAAACTAACAGGAAACCCTAAACAGGAAAGTACTGATAGTATGAGAGCTTTTGCTTTAAAATCAACATCACCCTTTCAATGGTTTCTTGACAGTGGATGTAGCAGACATATGACAGGTGATCTCACATGGTTTGTTTCTTCAAACGACTATGAAAGAGGACCAGTGACATTTGGAGATGGAAGTTTTTACTACATAAGCAAGTAGGGGACGCTCAAACTACCCGGCGTACCTGAAATCCATGATGTAGTATACGTAAAAGGTATGACTGCAAACCTTGTTTCTATTAGTCAAATTTGTGACAAAGGCCATCGAGTTGTTGGTAGGCTTTTAAGAGTGTAAGAAAATAAGACAATGAAGCAGCCTACATGTTATACCTGCAAGTGCACAGGGTCAGTTGTAGCTTGTGTGCAAGAACAGGGTCATTCCACAGGGACTTGAGTGTGATTGAAATCTTCCTAGCTAAAGTTATCCTACAGTGAGCTAAGGGCAGTAAACTATGGTGACAGTGACAATGAACTAGAGTGGTAGTGAGCAGTGATGGATGAAGGCAGTGAATAGTGATGCAAGACAGAAATGTTGACAGTGAGTAAAAGTGAAGATAACACAAGTGAAAGAAAACAGTGAAGAAATTGAAAACAGTGGGAATGGAAGTGTATGAAGATGGATGAGAATTCTCTTTCACATAGCTAGTTCACCTGGGTTAACCTTGTCATGTGGCTAGTTAACTACCTAAAATCCTTAGATAACCCCTAGCATTGCCTATCTGATTAAAGCATAAACAATCACAGGTCATTTAGGTTCCTAGGTTTCTAACTAATATGGTTTGTTCATCCCTTAGATTATTACTAACTCCTAGCATTAATGGTCTGTTTAAAGCACCACTAATCACAAGCCAGTGAACCCTTGGAATGTCACTAACCTAAGTGTTTTGAGCTCAACAGGGTCTAACCCAAATGGTTAACCAACATGGTTCAATAGTCTTCTCTAAGATTTAAACAGGAAATTAAACTAACTAACATGTGAGAAACAAAAATTGAAAGATGGAATTAAACAGCAAAGAACAAATATGAACAGAAATTGAAGAACCCTAAATTTCTTTGAAATGGAAATTGAAATGAAATTAACCCAATTAGGGGGTATCTCGGATGACCCAAGAACAAGTTTTGCATTCTCTACAGCTTCCCTTTTATAGCTTACAACAAAATCCCTAATTTCACAAAACCCTAAATTTGCAAACCCTAACTTTTGGGGAAAATCAAATTCGACATACCCATGTGTAAATTGGCTTCCACCCATGCTTCTTGATGTCCCTCTGATGCTCTTCCTGCTCTTGTTGCGCTGTTGGCCTAGCCCTAGACTTCTGTGAACCCTAGCTTCTCTCACTGCCGAGTTTGTAGCATCAGGACTCGATGCTACAAACGAGAAAGGAAGAGACAAGGGTGGTGATGGAATACTGAGTTTGTCGGGGGAAGGTGGTAGTGGTGGTGTTCGAGATGGTGATGGAAGAGATGGTGGTGATGGAGATGGCAGAGTTTTCTTTTGGGAAGATGAGAAGAAGAACCCGATGGAGAAGAAGGGTCTGTTTGGTTGGGTAATAGGGTTCGGTGACTAGGGTGTTAGACGGACGTATCAAAGGTTGATGCTCAGCGAAGCGAAAGCGTAGGATGAAAAGATGATGGAATGATCCAACGGAGCGATAGGAACGACCGTTGGATGATGAGATACAACAAAACTGACGGCTTCAGATGGAGTTAGGTACTATAGTGTTTGACAGGAGCTTCGGATTTTGATGCACAATGATGGGCGACCGTTGGATGACAAGATGGATCCAATCTGACGGCTCTCATGGAAATGGGTATGGATAATGGAAATGGATTTGGGTAAGGGTTTGGGGTCTTGGGTATGCCAAGACCATATCTTCTTTAAGAACAATTCTTCTCTCTCTCAAGCCCACTTCTAGTTGATCCGGCTCTGCAAACATCATTCTTCGCTTCCTCCTAGCGAGAGTCTTTGCCGTTCCTTTGCTCTTTTCGCTCCGTGAGATAACCAGGCTTATTAGTACCTAAAAATGCAAAATTAATTAAGAAAAGTATTTATTCTTGAAAACAACGAAAACACAGAATATGGGATAAAATGTAGAATTAATGCACAAAAGATGAGTTAAATGCCAAGAAAATATATAGAAATATGCACTTTTTAGCACTCTCAAATACCCCCAACCTGAATTTTACTTGTCCTCAAGTAAACAAAACTAAGGAATCATACCTATACCACTGTCGCTGGTCTCTCGAATGCATTTAGCGTATGCACAAGCCTTTTAAACCACTAAGTGTCCCTAGTGGACGAGTTGAAGTCTCGTGAAGTTTGCTTAGAACGTACCTACAAGTTCTAGACAAAATATAGCTCAGATTCCATCAAATGACATGCGCAAGTCAGTAGAAGCTCACAGCAAAATGGAGATGTCACTCTAGCTATCGAAGCACAATCCTAGCACTGATAACAACTAAAGACATGTGATAAGAGTGTAAGTGTATCTACACATGTGTAAAGAAAGATCGGATGTTATGACTACTAATCACCAAGATAGTTTTTCTCAGCTAAGACCAAGGTCGAAATCTAGCTAGCTGTCCGGACTTTACGAGAATTGTGAATGAGTAGGAGGTATTTCACAATTACTCGCGTTGTACATCAATGGCATACACCCTTCCTTGCTTATTACAATGAAACAACAAAATGACTCTTTACATGACTCTTATTTACATTGACTACTCTTTTATTTTTGGAACAAGAGAGGATGAAATTGAAAAATACTTGATTTTTTCATTTTTTTGATTCTTTTTTTTTTTTTTTTTGTTTTTTTTTCTGAATATATACATCATTTTTTTTTTTTTTGAAAAGGAAACACTTTTGATACATATACAAAAGGAAATAAAAGATTACATGACACTTTGCAAGAGGTAGCCCTTTTTGATGCACCTAGTTAAATTCGATGGTTGTCTTTCTTAATGTAACCTCCACCTTCTATCCCAACCAACCAAAGAACAAGCTAGTCAAGTTTCGTTCAGTATTCTAAAGTGTGGCAACTAAAACTTCCGATAGAACACCTCAAGGATGAGGCTATACATGTTTGGTAGATCGTGCGCGTGCAAGTTTCTCACTATGTGAATTGTGCTAGAATCAGGGTGCCTAAATATCTAGACTAAGACTCCTAATAAAATACATATTTGTACAAGAGTCAACATTTCAAGGTAAATGAGCTCCATTTTTATGTTTTTCATTTTCAATTTTTTATTTTGCTTTTTCATTTTTTTCAAAGAAGGAGTTCTTGCTTTCAATTATGGATATTATCAAAGTATCTACTTTTCACCCCCAAACCTAAACTAAACATTGTCCTCAATGTTTCAAAATATGAACAAAATTATAATACAACATATGAAGAGGATCATGTTGAGTAGAGAAAAAGGAAAGAGAATACCCGATTTCGGCGAAAGCAATATTAGAACTCCGTTATTCAAGGCAAGAATCCAACATATGTCAGCCGAGATCATATTGGATTAGCAAAATATATACAAAAGGAACAAAAGGGTTTTAAGAAATTTTATCTACTGGATTATATACAAAAATTCACCATACACTAACAATCTAAAGAGTTGAGGATCAACCCAAAAGACAAAGTGTAGAGGTTTCAACAGCTTCACACAAATATAACAGGAAATAAACGCAAGTGAAACTGTGAAACAAAATGAGCTACCCCCAAACCTGGATTTTTCAACAGATAAAATTTTGGATACAAAATCTCGCAGTTTTGGGGTTCATCATGCACAAGGTCTAATTCGAAATGAACTTTGCTAGGGACGGGTACACATGCTAATTCCAACTGTGGTTCCTCAAAGATATTATACTTAGATGCAAAATAGTCCAAAAGGACTTGGGAAGCACACAGTTCCAAACCTAGATTAGGGACTCTCAGAAAAATTGGTTTGACAATATGGGTACAAACCAACTCTAGGTTGGGTGGAAGGGTATCAGATTGTGACTTAGGCAAGAAAGTGACATCTAAGTGTCTCACATGCATGAGATCAAGAGTATCAATATTATCAGTCACATCAGCATTATCTAAGTCACACTCAAGATGTGTAGCATGCTCATCATCACAAAAAATTTGCACAAGTCCTAATTCAGAATCGTGGTTATCCGATATATTCAAATTATCATCAACAGAAGCAATATATTGTGGCTTAAGTATGGAATCAGACACATCAACTATGTTTTCCTGCATAGGATCATTAGTGTCAACAGAAGATTTACCTAAGTCATGCTCTTCACAGGATAATTGCACAATATCAAAATCAGTATCAACATCACATGCATATGGAATATTAGAAGAAATATCATTCATGAAGGTCGGGGCAGAAAAGCCTATGTATTTGAAACCAAAGGTTCCACAACATTTTCAGCATAGACATGTTCTTCTAACATAACATTATCATCATCATCATCATAATATGCATACTTGTCCCTATTAGCAGTTGTGGTGTCATTAGTCAACTCATGTTCCTCTAGATTAGGTTCATATTCAATATCATACACATGAGAAGGACTAGACATGCTATTTTCAAAGTTCAATTCATTACCACCTATATCATGTGATAGTGTCTCAGTTTCCCTAATGGATTCCCATTGACGGGTTTTCTCCGCAATCTCAGCTAAAAATTTCCATGCATCATCCACAGTTTTATCAAGAAATTCACCATTACACATACACTCAACCATGGCTCGAGATTTAAAGTCTAGTCCCTCATAGAGGATAGCGACAAGTCTCCACTTCTCAAATCCATGGTGTGGACATTCGCTCAACAAATCATTAAAACGTTCAAAATAGTCAAAAACAGTTTCCTCATCCAATTGGACAAAACAATTGATACTTTGACGAATAGCGATGGTCCTATGATGTGGAAAGAATTTTTTAAAAATAGATCTGTGAGTTGGTCCCAAGTGTTGATTGATTGTGGTCTCAAACCGTAAAACCATGTTTTGGCCCTTTCCTTTAGAGAAAATGTAAACAAACGCAATTTCAGAGAGTCTTCGGACATATGATCAGGTTGCATAGTCCGACAAATTTGTTCAAACTCTCTTACATGAGTATAGGGGTTCTCAGAATCGAACCCTCGAAATAAAGTAAGTATTTGTATCATGCTTGCATTTATTTTAAAAGGGTTATTGGTTTGAGGTAAGACAATACATGATAATGGAATTTTTATTGTGGGATACATGTATTCATGGAGAGCATTAGGTTGGCCCATATTGAAAAGACACAAAGCCCACTATTTGGTTTTAAAGGGTTTTCAAAAATTTGGTTTTTTATGGGAAAATTTTGGTTTTTATGGGTTTGAAAACTTTGGTTTTTATGGGATTAAAAATTTGGTTTTCGAAATTAGGAGAATTTTTTTTTTTTTTTTTGTGTTGTGATTTGAAACCCAAATTTTAGTTTAAAAGAAACTACAAGCCTAACAAACAACTAAATTACAAGCCCAAATAAAGAAAGAAATAAAAATAAAACTAATTATTACAAACCCACAAAAAAAACTAAAATATTACAATCCCAAATAAAAAATAAAAAAAAAAATAAAATAATTATTACATGCCCAAAAAGATAATTACAATTACAAGCCCAAAATAGAATAACAATACAAACCAAAAAATTACAAGCCCAAAAAATTTGGGTTTGGGTTTAGGCTTACCTTTTTGGAGGGAAGCCCAGTTGGGCTTTTATCCCTTTTCTTAAGTTGCACAAGCCCAGTTGGGCTTTGGATCTTCCTAAACTTTTGTTGGAGAGGCCCAGTTGGGCTTTGGCTTTCCTTTGGCTTTACAACAGAAGCCCAGTTGGGTCAACCCAACAGCACCAGGCAGCTTGGAGAAGGCAGCACCAGCAAGAATGGCTAGCTGCACCAGGTTCACTCCAACTGCACCAGGTCAGCCTAGCAGGCAGCAGTACAACAGCAACAAGCAGCAGCAGGGCTACACAACACAGGCTCAGCTCAACAACAACAGCTGTAGCAGCTCAAGGCAAGTTGCACAGCACAGCAGCCTTTGAACAGCATCACAACAAGGTACCTGGACAGCTCAAGGAGAAGATTAGTTTCTTGCTAGAAGCTAAGAAGTTCAGCTGCACTACACAGCAGCTACTAAAACAGCAAGTTACACTAAAATGCAAGAATGCAATGCATGATGAGTATGCTAGAATGAAACAATATGCAAAAGAGTATGCAATGATGCAAATGAACTAATATGCAAAAACAGCCAAGAAAAATTCAACACAACACAACCAAGTCCCCGGCAGCGGTGCCAAAAACTTGGTAGGCTTTTAAGAGTGTAAGAAAATAAGACAATGAAGCAGCCTACATGTTATACCTGCAAGTGCACAGGGTCAGTTGTAGCTTGTGTGCAAGAACAGGGTCATTCCACAGGGACTTGAGTGTGATTGAAATCTTCCTAGCTAAAGTTATCCTACAGTGAGCTAAGGGCAGTAAACTATGGTGACAGTGACAATGAACTAGAGTGGTAGTGAGCAGTGATGGATGAAGGCAGTGAATAGTGATGCAAGACAGAAATGTTGACAGTGAGTAAAAGTGAAGATAAAACAAGTGAAAGAAAACAGTGAAGAAATTGAAAACAGTGGGAATGGAAGTGTATGAAGATGGATGAGAATTCTCTTTCACCTAGCTAGTTCACCTGGGTGAACCTTGTCATGTGGTTAGTTAACTACCTAAAATCCTTAGATAACCCCTAGCATTGCCTATCTGATTAAAGCATAAACAATCACAGGTCATTTAGGTTCCTAGGTTTCTAACTAATATGGTTTGTTCATCCCTTAGATTATTACTAACTCCTAACATTAATGGTCTGTTTAAGGCACCACTAATCACAAGCCAGTGAACCCTTGGAATGTCACTAACCTAAGTGTTTTGAGCTCAACAGGGTCTAACCCAAATGGTTAACCAACATGGTTCAATAGTCTTCTCTAAGATTTAAACAGGAAATTAAACTAACTAACATGTGAGAAACAAAAATTGAAAGATGGAATTAAACAGCAAAGAACAAATATGAACAGAAATTGAAGAACCCTAAATTTCTTTGAAATGGAAATTGAAATGAAATTAACCCAATTAGGGGGTATCTCGGATGACCCAAGAACAAGTTTTGCATTCTCTACAGCTTCCCTTTTATAGCTTACAACAAAATCCCTAATTTCACAAAACCCTAAATTTGCAAACCCTAACTTTTGGGGAAAATCAAATTCGACATACCCATGTGTAAATTGGCTTCCACCCATGCTTCTTGATGTCCCTCTGATGCTCTTCCTGCTTTGTTGCGCTGTTGGCCTAGCCCTAGACTTCTGTGAACCCTAGCTTCTCTCACTGCCGAGTTTGTAGCATCAGGACTCGATGCTACAAACGAGAAAGGAAGAGACAAGGGTGGTGATGGAATACTGAGTTTGTCGGGGGAAGGTGGTAGTGGTGGTGTTCGAGATGGTGATGGAAGAGATGGTGGTGATGGAGATGGCAGAGTTTTCTTTTGGGAAGATGAGAAGAAGAACCCGATGGAGAAGAAGGGTCTGTTTGGTTGGGTAATAGGGTTCGGTGACTAGGGTGTTAGACGGACGTATCAAAGGTTGATGCTCAGCGAAGCGAAAGCGTAGGATGAAAAGATGATGGAATGATCCAACGGCGCGATAGGAACGACCGTTGGATGATGAGATACAACAAAACTGACGGCTTCAGATGGAGTTAGGTACTATAGTGTTTGACAGGAGCTTCGGATTTTGATGCACAATGATGAGGCGACCGTTGGATGACAAGATGGATCCAATCTGACGGCTCTCATGGAAATGGGTATGGATAATGGAAATGGATTTGGGTAAGGGTTTGGGTCTTGGGTATGCCAAGACCATATCTTCTTTAAGAACAATTCTTCCTCTTCAAGCCCACTTCTAGTTGATCCGGCTCTTGCAAACATCATTCTTCGCTTCCTCCTAGCGAGAGTCTTTGCCGTTCCTTTGCTCTTTTCGCTCCGTGAGATAACCAGGCTTTATTTAGTACCTAAAAATGCAAAATTAATTAAGAAAAGTTTATTCTTGAAAACAACGAAAACAGAATATGGGATAAAATGTAGAATTAATGCACAAAAGATGAGTTAAATGCCAAGAAAAATATATAGAAATATGCACTTTTTAGCACTCATCAAATACCCCCAAACCTGAATTTTACTTGTCCTCAAGTAAAACAAAACTAAGGAAATCCTACCTATACCACTGTCGCTGGTCTCTCGAATGCATTTAGCGTATGCACTAAGCCTTTTAAACCACTAAGTGTCCCTAGTGGACGAGTGAAGTCTCGTGAAGGTTTGCTTAGAACGTACCTAAAAGTTCTAGGACAAAATATAAGCTCAGATTCCATCAAATGTGACATGCGCAAGTCAGTAGAAGCTCACAGCAAAATGGAGATGTCACTCTAGCTATCGAAGGCACAATCCTAGCACTGATAACAAATAAAGACATGTGATAAGAGTGTAAAGTGTATCTACACATGTGTAAAGAAAGATCGGATGTTATGACTACTAATCACCAAGAGATAGTTTCTCAGGCTAAGAACCAAGGTCGAAATCTAGCTAGCTGTCCGGACTTTACGAGAATTGTGAATGAGTAGGAGGTATTTCACAATTACTCGCGTTGTACATCAATGGCATACACCCTTCCTTGCTTATTACAATGAAACAACAAAATGACTCTTTACATGACTCTTATTTACATTGACTACTCTCTTTTATTTTTGGAACAAGAGAGGATGGAATTGAAAAATACTTGATTTATTTTTTCATTTTTTTCATTCTTTTTTTTTGATTTTTTTTTTTTCTGAATATATACATCATTTTTTTTTTTTTGAAAAGGAAACACTTTTGATACATATACAAAAGGAAATAAAAGATTACATGACACTTTGCAAGAGGTAGCCCTTTTTGATGCACCTAGTTAAATTCGATGGTTGTCTTTCTTAATGTAACCTCCACCTTCTATCCCAACCAACCAAAGAACAAGCTAGTCAAGTTTCGTTCAGTATTCTAAAGTGATTGGCAACTAAAACTTCCGATAGAACACCTCAAGGATGAGGCTATACATGTATTGGTAGATCGTGCGCGTGCAAGTTTCTTATCACTATGTGAATTGTGCTAGAATCAGGGTGCCTAAATATCTAGACTAAGACTCCTAATAAAAATACATATTTGTACAAGAGTCAACATTTCAAGGTAAATGAGCTCCATTTTTATGTTTTTTTCAATTTTTAATTTTTTATTTTGATTTTTTCATTTTTTTCAAAAAGAAGGAGTTCTTGTTTTCAATTATGGAATATTATCAAAGTATCTACTTTTCACCCCCAAACCTAAACTAAACATTGTCCTCAATGTTTCAAAATATGAACAAAATTATAATACAACATATGAAGAGGATCATGTTGAGTAGAGAAAAAGGAAAGAGAATACCCGATTTCGGCGAAATCAATATTAGAACTCCGTTATTCAAGGCAAGAATCCAACATATGTCAGCCGAGATCATATTGGATTAGCAAAATATATACAAAAGGAACAAAAGGGTTTTAAGAAATTTTATCTACTGGATTATATACAAAAATTACCATACACTAACAATCTAAAGAGTTGAGGATCAACCCAAAAGACAAAGTGTAGAGGTTTCAACAACTTCACACAAATATAACAGGAAATAAACGCAAGTGAAACTGTGAAACAAAATGAGCTACCTCCAAACCTGGATTTTTCAACAGATAAAATTTTGGATACAAAATCTCGCAGTTTTTGGGGTTCATCATGCACAAGGTTTAATTCGAAATGAACTTTTCTAGGGACGGGTACACATGCTAATTCCAACTGTGGTTCCTCAAAGATATTATACTTAGATGCAAAATAGTCCAAAAGGACTTGGGAAGCACACAGTTCCAAACCTATATTAGGGACTCTCAGAAAAATTGGTTTGACAATATGGGTACAAACCAACTCTAGGTTGGGTGGAAGGGTATCAGATTGTGACTTAGGCAAGAAAGTGACATCTAAGTGTCTCACATGCATGAGATCAAGAGTATCAGTATTATCAGTCACATCAGCATTATCTAAGTCACACTCAAGATGTGTAGCATGCTCATCATCACAAAAAATTTGCACAAGTCCTAATTCAGAATCGTGGTTATCCGATATATTCAAATTATCATCAACAGAAGCAATATATTGTGGCTTAAGTATGGAATCAGACACATCAACTATGTTTTCCTGCATAGGATCATTAGTGTCAACAGAAGATTTACCTAAGTCATGCTCTTCACAGGATAATTGCACAATATCAAAATCAGTATCAACATCACATGCATATGGAATATTAGAAGAAATATCATTCATGAAGGTCGGGGCAGAAAAGCCTATTGTATTTGAAACCAAAGGTTCCACAACATTTTCAGCATAGACATGTTCTTCTAACATAACATTATCATTATCATCATCATAGTAATATGCATACTTGTCCCTATTAGCAGTTGTGGTGTCATTAGTCAACTCATGTTCCTCTAGATTAGGTTCATATTCAATATCATACACATGAGAAGGACTAGACATGCTATTTTCAAAGTTCAATTCATTACCACCTATATCATGTGATAGTGTCTCAGTTTCCCTAATGGATTCCCATTGACGGGTTTTCTCCGCAATCTCAGCTAAAAATTTCCATGCATCATCCACAGTTTTATCAAGAAATTCACCATTACACATACACTCAACCATGGCTCGAGATTTAAAGTCTAGTCCCTCATAGAGGATAGCGACAAGTCTCCACTTCTCAAATCCATGGTGTGGACATTCGCTCAACAAATCATTAAAACGTTCAAAATAGTCAAAAACAGTTTCCTCATCCAATTGGACAAAACAATTGATACTTTGACGAATAGCGATGGTCCTATGATGTGGAAAGAATTTTTAAAAAATAGATCTGTGAGTTGGTCCCAAGTGTTGATTGATTGTGGTCTCAAACCGTAAAACCATGTTTTGGCCCTTTCCTTTAGAGAAAATGTAAACAAACGCAATTTCAGAGAGTCTTTGGACATATGATCAGGTTGCATATTCCGACAAATTTGTTCAAACTCTCTTACATGAGTATGGGGGTTCTCAGAATCGAACCCTCGAAATAAAGGAAGTATTTGTATCATGCTTGCATTTATTTTAAAAGGGTTATTGGTTTGAGGTAAGACAATACATGATAATGGAATTTTTATTGTGGGATACATGTATTCATGGAGAGCATTAGGTTGGCCCATATTGAAAAGACACAAAGCCCACTATTTGGTTTTAAAGGGTTTTCAAAAATTTGGTTTTTTTATGGGAAAATTTTGGTTTTTATGGGTTTTGAAAACTTTGGTTTTTATGGGATTAAAAATTTGGTTTTCGAAATTAGGAGAATTTTTTTTTTTTTTTTGTGTTGTGATTTGAAACCCAAATTTTAGTTTAAAAGAAACTACAAGCCTAACAAACAACTAAATTACAAGCCCAAATAAAGAAAGAAATAAAAAAAAAACTAATTATTACAAACCCACAAAAAAAAACTAAAATTATTACAATCCCAAATAAATAAAAGAAATAAAATTAAAATAATTATTACATGCCCAAAAAGATAATTACAATTACAAGCCCAAAATAGAATAACAATACAAACCAAAAAATTACAAGCCCAAAAAATTTGGGTTTGGGTTTAGGCTTACCTTTTTGGAGGGAAGCCCAGTTGGGCTTTTATCCCTTTTCTTAAGTTGCACAAGCCCAGTTGGGCTTTGGATCTTCCTAAACTTTTGTTGGAGAGGCCCAGTTGGGCTTTGGCTTTCCTTTGGCTTTACAACAGAAGCCCAGTTGGGTCAACCCAACAGCACCAGGCAGCTTGGAGAAGGCAGCACCAGCAAGAATGGCTAGCTGCACCAGGTTCACTCCAACTGCACCAGGTCAGCCTAGCAGGCAGCAGTACAACAGCAACAAGCAGCAGCAGGGCTACACAACACAGGCTCAGCTCAACAACAGCAGCTGTAGCAGCTCAAGGCAAGTTGCACAGCACAGCAGCCTTTGAACAGCAGCACAGCAAGGTACCTGGACAGCTCAAGGAGAAGATTAGTTTCTTGCTAGAAGCTAAGAAGTTCAGCTGCACTACACATCAGCTACTAAAACAGCAAGTTACACTAAAATGCAAGAATGCAATGCATGATGAGTATGCTAGAATGAAACAATATGCAAAAGAGTATGCAATGATGCAAATGAACTAATATGCAAAAACAGCCAAGAAAAATTCAACACAACACAACCAAGTCCCCGGCAGCGGCGCCAAAAACTTGGTAGGCTTTTAAGAGTGTAAGAAAATAAGACAATGAAGCAGCCTACATGTTATACCTGCAAGTGCACAGGGTCAGTTGTAGCTTGTGTGCAAGAACAGGGTCATTCCACAGGGACTTGAGTGTGATTGAAATCTTCCTAGCTAAAGTTATCCTACAGTGAGCTAAGGGCAGTAAACTATGGTGACCGTGACAATGAACTAGAGTGGTAGTGAGCAGTGATGGATGAAGGCAGTGAATAGTGATGCAAGACAGAAATGTTGACAGTGAGTAAAAGTGAAGATAAAACAAGTGAAAGAAAACAGTGAAGAAACTGAAAACAGTGGGAATGGAAGTGTATGAAGATGGATGAGAATTCTCTTTCACCTAGATAGTTCACCTGGGTTAACCTTGTCATGTGGCTAGTTAACTACCTAAAATCCTTAGATAACCCCTAGCATTGCCTATCTGATTAAAGCATAAACAATCACAGGTCATTTAGGTTCCTAGGTGTCTAACTAATATGGGTTGTTCATCCCTTAGATTATTACTAACTCCTAACATTAATGGTCTGTTTAAGGCACCACTAATCACAAGCCAGTGAACCCTTGGAATGTCACTAACCTAAGTGTTTTGAGCTCAACAGGGTCTAACCCAAATGGTTAACCAACATGGTTCAATAGTCTTCTCTAAGATTTAAACAGGAAATTAAACTAACTAACATGTGAGAAACAAAAATTGAAAGATGGAATTAAACAGCAAAAAACAAATATGAACAGAAATTGAAGAACCCTAAATTTCTTTGAAATGGAAATTGAAATGAAATTAACCCAATTAGGGGGTATCTCGGATGACCCAAGAACAAGTTTTGCATTCTCTACAGCTTCCCTTTTATAGCTTACAACAAAATCCCTAATTTCACAAAACCCTAAATTTGCAAACCCTAACTTTTGGGGAAAATCAAATTCGACATACCCATGTGTAAATTGGCTTCGACCCATGCTTCTTGATGTCCCTCTGATGCTCTTCCTGCTTTTGTTGCGCTGTTGGCCTAGCCCTAGACTTCTGTGAATCCTAGCTTCTCTCACTGTCGAGTTTGTAGCATCAAGACTCGATGCTACAAACGAGAAAGGAAGAGACAAGGGTGGTGATGGAATACTGAGTTTGTCGGGGGAAGGTGGTAGTGGTGGTGTTCGAGATGGTGATGGAAGAGATGGTGGTGATGGAGATGGCAGAGTTTTCTTTTGGGAAGATGAGAAGAAGAACCCGATGGAGAAGAAGGGTCTGTTTGGTTGGGTAATAGGGTTCGGTGACTAGGGTGTTAGACGGACGTATCAAAGGTTGATGCTCAGCGAAGCGAAAGCGTAGGATGAAAAGATGATGGAATGATCCAACGGCGCGATAGGAACGACCGTTGGATGATGAGATACAACAAAACTGACGGCTTCAGATGGAGTTAGGTACTATAGTGTT